>NC_138042.1:21668277-21939175 GCF_964106645.2 Podarcis pityusensis | reverse complement strand
CGGGGTATAAATAATGATAATAATAATAATAATAATAATAATAATAATAATAATTTATTATTTGGGGAAAGTGCAAATGAGTAGAGGAATCTTTCTCTTCTTTCCTGCCAAACAGCTTTTGTGTATTCAAACAAACTTCAGGTGTGGCTGTTTACTTTGGGGATTCTAAATCTTTAGGAAGAGATGAGAAATTCTAGAAAGCTTTTTTTGGTTACACCTCCTCAGCTCCCAACTGTTGTGGTTCTGCACTGAGTATCCCGCCAGCCGTTCTTGTAGTGTTGAAAAGCCACAGAATATCCCATCACGGGTCAGCAGCTGCTTTGGCGAGCTGTGTCATCAGTAATAGCTATCTCCCAGATAAAAAAGGTAAAAGGAGAACAGCTTAATTGTCACAACCGCAAGTTAGCAGCTCACCGAAAAACAAAATGCCTGCTATGTTTAGCGTTTAATCTTGATACGAGCTTTCTGTTGGCAACTCCCACCAACTCCTAGGTATCCAGTATATTTCCTATTACTAAAAGCCTGATCCCATCAGAGCCACTCGCTCAGAATGAGTTGACTGTCATCACAGATAAAGCTCAGGGGGAAATTGAGAAGAGGACTCCCTGAGATCCAAGGCTATTGCTTTAAATGTTCTTTTAAATTGTACTATCCCTGCCTTGCAGAGTGCAATGATATGTATAGCATCTTGCCCAGGCAGAGCCTTGAAATCCCACGTGGACAATATGAGGGCAAGGTTTGGGCTGGAACTCAGTTCTAAAAATGAGCCCGGGTTTTCCATATGAAATATTAATTTACTGTGCACAAGCTCCAAATCATATATTAATGAATGTGATTTATGCCACCCAAGCAGATGTAGAGATGACAATAAAAATAGAAGCACGATGTACTGGAAGAAATTGGCAGCTGTTCCAGAGGCTTGTTGAAGTAATCTAGTCATCTTACTATTTTCATACATACCAGTGATCAGGAAAATTCAAAAATTATATATAGTAACAGAGAGATGACGAAACTCTCAGCTACTATTACCCTAGTTTTTAACTCCTTTCCTGCCTTAGATACTGCATTAGCATATATGAGCCCAGAATATATGCAACATATGCAAACATATAACATATACAAAAATTAAATTTTTAAATACCATATTGGAGACATGGTAAATTCAAAAGTTTATGGAAGCACTGACCTTTTGAATTAATTACGTACTTATACGTTGCAGGTCACTAAACACTTAGGCTGTCCTAGTATACTGACAGCTTGGCAGAAATATCAGAAGCCAAAAAACACTGTGGGTGCTTACAAATAATATATATAAATGTGAGTTATTATTAGGCAGGTGCTGAGGATAATAAAATCTTACTTATTTTGCTGTCTTATTTAGCGCAAGAAGTGTTCAGCTTCTCTGCTTTCAAAGAAGAAAATAGCAAATTGCCATACACTGGTTACAAAAAACCCCACCAGTTTATACTATGGAATGGATTTCATAAATTATGAGGTTGTACACTGGGAGTGACACACACACATACACACTACTTCCTAGTTTGCTAACTACACAAATATAATGGAGATGGGAAGCTATGATGGAAGTTTTGAGGAGCACTTGTTTTTCTGCATTTGTAAATATTTTCCCTAAAACCACAAAAGGCCAATATCATTTGCAAGGCTGGTGGAGTCAAATCAATTTCAGATGTAAGTAAACTGGAAAAAAAGACATCGCTGAATGGTGTAACCATTGCTGTCTCCTTGCAGCCACCACCACCACAGACTCCAAGAGTTCCCTGAATAATATTTTTTATCAAAGAAAACCAGTAAGTGGTCAATATTTATTTACTAACATTTTCCTTATATTTACAATATCCCCTTGAAGAACATCCCCAAAACAGTGTGCATTGGTACGCATCTGTAATGTGTACTCTTCACCATGATCAGTGATGTCATGGGCACTAGCCAATCAGGTTTAATCAGTGGGGGGGGGGGGGGAATTCTTGCTTGAGAACTAATAAGACCTGGATATCCAGTCAACTTGAGGGAAATGTCTCTGTATCCCCAGTAACCAAAGAGGCTGTGGGGGGTTGCCTTATACAGTGAAGCCCTGTCACTTTTGTACCCTGCATTGTCCTGATTTCCCTATTTGTACAAATTGTCTCATCACTCTTACTTTGTCAATTCCCCTAGCTGGATGTGCTTTTCTGCTCTAGCAGCAGATATTATGCTTGCCAAAGTGTCAGTTTTGCTGAGAAAGGGGCAACGTTTTGCCTGACTCCTGAACTAAGTTGCTGCTCTGTATTAGAGTCAATTCCATATGAGACAACTTGTTTACATGTAGATAAGATTTGACAGGTTTCATGTGTCCCAATGAGACCCGAGGCATGAAGGTTACTGTAAAAAAATAAATACATAAAATTTAAAAAAATCAATCTGTATATTTCAGAAGAGATACTGCAAATGCGCTTGCTTTTTCAGAGCTTCTGTAAAGCTCCATATCTTGCAACCCCTTTCTCAACACTTGACCTGGGATTCTCCCCTTAAAAAAACCAACAACATTGCAGACATTTTAAGCTGCTCCTAAGTGGACAGTACTTACAACAATGGCAAGCACCATCTTTTTCCCCATTTTTTAAAAAAATACCACCTGTGTTTTCTCTGGCTTAAACTGAGATTTCAAGCAGGCAAACAGGGCAGGGGTGCCAACTTGAATAAAATATTTTGGAGGCCCGATTGTCAGGAGCTCAGCCTACACTCGAGTAGGACCCTGGTAGAGACACATGCCCGACTAGCATGTTCTCTCCCTCCTGGTCAATCGTTCGGGAGCTTCAAAAGCTTTCTTCATCCTGAACATCACAGCGACTGATACCAACCAACACCGGCACACTTAGGGATCCGCAGAGTCTTCGCAGTTTGCGTAACAGACCTCAGCAACTCAGCATTTTGGCTAATCTACTTTATTTACATATAAACACACACAGAGCACTGCAACATGGCTCCCTCTCACACTAGCATCAGACAGAAAAGAGAGAAAGAACAAAGGACAATAGTTCCACTTCACGGAACACAGTAACACAAACATCCTGTCTCCATCACTTCCCACTTTGTAGAGTCAAAACATATGCCATCATGTGATAGACAACAATCCCATGACTGCAATCATGGAGCAGGAATTCTAACACAGGTAAACCCTGCCCTACATAATCGATCGCATGATGCAGTGCACACAAACACCATTTGAATGGGAATGCCCATCAAATTTGCTGGGGCCTGGCCCCCTCAAATATTTTATTGTGGGGGCTGAAATCCCTGCAGCCCCTAGGAGTCAGCTCCTATGAAACAGGGAACCAATGTATAATGGATATTTAACTAGTGGGGCTGTGCAAAGCAGCCCCAGTCCCAAACATAATTGAACAGAAATGGAGATGGAGAGAAGATTGTTGAGATTAAGGAGATGGGGGTGGAGGCAGAATTTATCTGAGATTCCAGTGAAGGGGAATGCATTGCTTGCTAATTGTTTTACAAAACTGCCCCAAGGCTAGAACTTGTATTTTCATCTTTATTTCTTTTTTTAAACTTTTAAGTAATATGTTCTCAGGGACTTTATTAACTCCATTTCCCAAGTGTGTACTACCCCAGTTGCTACCCAGCCAGAGCTTCATTTTAAAAGTTTTTTTTAAAAGAAGAAGAAGAAGAAGAAGAAGAAGAAGAAGAAGAAGAAGAAGAAGATACGTTTAGTAACGTATCAAAAAGCAAATAGTCACGTATCAAAAGGCAAATAAGCAGATAATTAGGTCAGTAAGTGCACAGAAAAAAGGATGTTATAGATGTTTGAAATTACACAATTAATTATACAAGACTCCCCACAATAATATAATATAATATAATATTAATATTATCTATATAAAGTGATGAAGTAGCAAAATACTAGGGTTTCCTTTGTACAAAGCTAGTATGTAAAACGTGTTTTGTCATGCAAACTTTTATTCTCTTCTTCCCTCATAAATATTTTAAAATATTAATAAAAAAAGAAAATTAAGACACTGTTCCTCAGATAAGGTCATGATACAGTACAATCACTTCACCAAATACAACCACCCTCACCCACCCTCCCCAAAACAAGCTGGAAAAAGACAAAAGTTTTTAAGAAAAATTGCTTTGAGGCATTGTTGACCGACCTGATATCTCATTCTTGTGTGTGTGCGCGTGGTTTTATTATTTATGTTTTAAAATTTGGTGGAAGCTGCCCAGAGTGGCTGGGGAAACCCAGCAAGATGGGTGGGGTATTAATCATAAAATTATTATAATACCATTTTAATTATATAAGTAATGGCACTCACCCCATCGCATTGGGAAATGAAATGACTTTGTGTGCACACACACACACATTTCCCTGAAGAATATGTCTGCCCATGTGGCCACCTGGACCTTCTTCAGCATCCAAGGACCACCTTAGAGCACCAGGGGGACAATTGAAAAGAAGGCGAAGGAGTCAGCAGGAGATGGAGATGCTGGGATCTTGTCAGGTGTGCCAACTCTAGGGGGCGGAGGTGTTGCCAGCCCCCTCAATATTCCTTAGCAGGGGGCTCCTCCTGAGAGTGAGAGTAGGAGCCACTGTCAAGAAAGGGAGTTCCCCTCTCCCTCCTGGTAGCTCACCAATAAGAATATACAAGCATCTGGTAGATTTATAGTCATTTATTACAGTATCATGTTGTGAATGCAGATCGACATCTCTCTGCAAGGATCAGAGTTGCTCGCTCTGACTCCCCCCCCCCCCCACTTCCACAGCAAGAAGTATGCCAATGGGAAGTCCCTCACCTCTTGCCTCTCCTTTGTTCTCCCACACGCTCATACCTCCTAGTTCAGGGGGAGGGGGGAGTTCTCCCCCCACTCTCGATTGATGTATCGCCCGGCTGCCTCCCTCCTTCCTGTTGCTTATCTACTATCTCAAAGCTGGGCAGTTCCTGTCTCAACTGTGCAGTCTCAGAATCAGCCTGTCTCTCTGCTTTGTGAGACTCTGGAAATGGAGGGGGGGATGGCTAATATTCTCCCTCCTCTTCTGTTAGAAGCTGATCTTCTGATCCAGACCAGCCCCTGACAGCCACGACCATTGGAGCTGCACGGTGCTGGGCAAGGCTTCCTCCCAATGATGCTTGTGTGTTGTGTGTCCCATGTGCAGCGCGCCACTGCCCCCCCTCCCCATCAGCAGCCCAAGGTGGTGCCTCTGGGTGTTACAATGGCCCATCTTAAATACCTTGAAGAAGCACCATTGCAGATTAGCGCAGTATACAGAAAGAGGAACTAAGGGTCCTTTTCTCTGGTATTTGGGATAATGTTTCATGGATCCGCCCCAGAAAATAAGGTTGGGAACAGACCAAAGAATGAGTAAAAGTGGGACTAATGGGGGATTTGGTTTGGTTCTCAGTTTTGTGGCAACTCTTAGGCACTCTACCTGGTATAAACTTGCACTCCGTCACCTCCTGGTCTCAAATCAATTTTCAAATCAAGTTGATAGATTATTAGGAAATGTTCACCTGAGAGTTTGGTAAATCTTTTGTCCTTTGTCAGAGTATTTACTGGGTAGGGGCTTCTCGATTAAATACTTTTTATTCTCCACAGTCCAGAAAGGAATAGAACTTCATAACTTTCATTGCTTTGTTCAAAATGGATATATGTATGATTATATCTATTCTGTATAAATGTATACAGGGCTGAGGAGGATATACAGAAGTAGTATACAACCACTTCTCTACCATGTTTAAGCTTTGGGATGTGATAGGTTATTAGTTCCGAGAAGATTTCTTGGATGAAATGCTTCTCTCATTAATATACAACAAAGGTAGAAAGTACTTCTTCACTGATTTTTAATCAGTTTATGACATGGACTGCAAGACTCTTTGAAAAGGAGATTCTGCTTGACTAATAATACATTAGCAGTAATCTGGTGATCTGGCCATGCATTAAGGATACAATTTATTCTTTTACTGATCAGTTCTATTTTTCCCTGGTAAAATGAATTACCCAGCTTTTCATCAAAGTGTCCAAGAAACGGCTTTTGTGGTTGAAGTTGACAGACGTTATTAGGCACGGTATACCCTAAATGTGAAAATTATAACATTTGATATTTGAATCAGAATGGAAAGAAACTAGTTTAAATTGAATACTTATGATACCCACCCCCAAACTTGTTTACTGCCAGCCTAGATTATTTTAACACAGTATGCTATGCATCCTTTCTTTCAGCTGAGAAAAGGAAATGGGAAATATTTAAGTTCTCTAAAATAATAATGGTTTTTGGCAAAGAAGGGGAAATATGACTTGTGAATGATCTTGAGGTGCTTGGTTTGTGCTTCTTTCTTACATCTGACTTTGGGGTTAGGAAATCTCACCACATCTGAAGCCCAAAGAGAAGATTTACAAGCAAGCTCCTGCTTCAGACTATGCTCTCAGGGTCAAAGTACACATATGCTTAATTCATAGCATGCTTCTCTGCCTCTCGTTTGCCTTAAATTAATTATAGCCATGGTGGGTAGGGGATTTTTATTCAGATTCATAGCTTGTGGGGAAAGGAGGGTTTATCCTCTCAAAACATTGCCCTCCTGGAGAGCTAAAAAGTTCACATTGGCATGAATGTAGGGATGAATGAATCTGTTGATTTTGATATCTCTCAGTTTCTCATTTTTCAAATCACTGCAGATTCAAGTTCACCAAATTTCTACAGCAGATGGTGATTTTCTAATTGTTAAAAAAGGTCCTCGTGAAAGAATGTAGATGTTTTAGCATGCATTTTCCTTCATATGCACCTTTTGGTATGTGATTCTGCTTAATATGCAGATTTTCTTTTGCAATACAGTGCATGTTGCATGTTGCTTTAACTAGTGTATAAATTTTTATGTGCTTCTTCCCCTCATATGCCGACTTTTGAACACATGTTTAGATTAGAGAACTACAGCACAAAATCTGGAAAAATGCAAATTTCAAAGGATAGCTGTGTTTCGGTTTGTCTCTTATATTGGGGAGTTCACATAAAACATCTCACCATTCATTTCTCACCAATTCCTATGGTAATGGGATTTCTTTTTTTTCTTTTTTTGCCGCATTGCCATGGTTGTTATTAATTTGATAAAAAACAAGAAACACAGCTGCATTCCACACATGTACTGTGTCCATTTTGTTGTTGTTGTTTAGTCGTTTAGTCATGTCCGACTCTACATGACCCCATGGACCAGAGCACGCCAGGCACTCCTGTCTTCCACTGCCTCCTGCAGTTTGGTCAAACTCATGTTAGCAGCTTCGAGAACACTATCCATTCATCTTGTCCTCTGTTGTCCCCTTCTCCTTGTGCCCTCTATCTTTCCCAGCATCAGGGTCTTTTCCAGGGAGTCTTTTCTTCTCATGAGGTGGCCAAAGTATTGGAGCCTCAACTTCACTATCTGTCCTTCCAGTGAGCACTCAGGGCTCCATTTAAGAATGGATAGGTTTGATCTTCTTGCAGTCCATGGGACTCTCAAGAGTCTCCTCCAGCACCAGAATTCAAAAGCATCCATTCTTTGGTGATCAGCCTTCTTTATGGTCCAGCTCTCACTCTCACTTCCATTTTATGTCCATTTTACAGAACTGCAAAAACAGAAGTCGAGAAGTGCCTTTTTTATGCATGCACTCCCTGGGCTTCAGAACTCCCTGGTTAGAGCATTCAGAGCAAGTAATGTTTTCTGGATGTATTCTTAACTTCAGTGTTGGGGGCCAAGTATAGCTAGCTAATAGTTATAGCAATTTATCAAAAGTCATCAATGTGGCTGACCATTTTTTTGTTATGCAGTGAAGAATCATTTATGTGCTTGTACAAGAAATAAAAGAAAATAATAATGGAAAATTCATTTTTTTAGAGGCCACTAAAGGTACACTTTATCCGTTATTCACAATTAATAACAGACTTGCAATGTTTGTGCATTATCACACTACCCTGTTTTCTTAAGAGCCATAAATTCTCCATATTTGATGGTTTAGATCAGTTGGGTTGCATAAAAAAATCCTTTCCTGCATAAATATCTCATATTGAAATAGTGATTGAAAATTCTTATTCATTCTCTCATGCTGACACTATCCATATGACTAAACAGAGTCAGGAAATTATTTCGCTTCGTGAGCATAACCCAGTAAATAATGCCATGGAGCAGATCAGTTTTAACATCATTGCTGATGGTATGCGACATTTAGTATTATTCATGTCTAGTGGACATTCTTTCTATTATTTAGGAAAATGTGTTTTTCATTTACATATTGCTAGTAAAATGGATATGATGATAACATACCTCATGAAAATGTTATTAGCGTTTATCTTTAAATATTACGAAATGTATTTCTACACTGCTATCACTGTGTTGTAATGATAATACCTGTTGATAGCTTGAATTATAACCTTAGGAGGCATCACAGCCACGATCCCATGCCGTAGAATCATCTGATGGCTATCGCTACTATTTCAACTTGTGAGACTATAGATATTTTTTATGCCACACATAGCTGTGGAACTAAAAAAAAATATAGTTGGAAAAAGAGTCATTCCAAAGGATAGCTTGCATTTTGTAAAAGGGGGAAAAACACCCATAGGAATAAACATATAACATAGTAACTATGTAATAAGGCATGATATTGATCTTCCATATATTGAGAATCCTTTATACTACAATGACTGTACATGCTCAATCAGGGTAGTCAGTTAATCCACTACTATATGAGATGAACTGGGATACAGGTGATGCTGTGGTCTAAACCACTGAGCCTCTTGGGCTTGCCAGTTGGAAGGTTGCCAGTTCGAATCCCCATGACGGAGTGAGCTCCCGTTGCTCTGTCTCAGCTCCTGCCAACCTAGCAGTTCGCAAACATGCCAGTGCAAGTAGATAAATAGGTACCGCTGTGGCGGGAAGGTAAATGGTGTTTCAGTGCGCTCTGGTTTCCATCACGCTGTTCTGTTGCGCCAGAAGCGGTTTAGTCATGCTGGCCACATGACCTGGAAAACTCTCTGTGGACAAACACCATCTCCCTCAGCCTGAAAGCAAGATGAGCACCGCAACCCCTAGTCGCCTATGACTGGACTTAACCGTCCAGGGGTCCTTTACCCTTTACCTTTTACCTATATGAGATGAGGAAATAACTGGAGTGATCACAATGGGATCAGTACAGAAAGAAGTTGGTTGTTTCCCAAATGGAAACAATCAAAGTAAAGTAGGTACCTTCCAACAAAAAAAAGTTTAAACATTAAAAAGACTCTCCAAAGGAGTGAGGCAGTATCACTTACTGAGTAGGTTGAGGGTTTAATCCAGAATAGGGGGCGGGAAATGAGTTGAATGAATGCACCTAAGGGGAGCATCATCAAAACTGCAGGTCCTATCTTCTCCTTTTTCATTATTATATGTAAATTTCTGGGAAAGTATTGTTTAGAATGGAAACCTGAGTTTTGCAGGTGAATGGGGCAGAGGGGAAGCTGCAAGAGAAAAGTGGTAGGCAAGGATTCATTTGACAAGGTACCAATGTATCATGGATTGCCTAAAGATTTACCTGTGAGCTTAGTAGGACTGGCATGCTTAACCTTTTTCGTATTTTGCACCCTTAAAATTTGGCATATGATATTTGCTGTCACATAATAATGAAACAGAACTTTTATTCAAGTTATGCTTAGCAATTTATAAGAATATCATATGTTATTGAAATAGCTAGAATAAAATTACAAGGGCCATCAATCTTTTTGTTTCAAGACATGAGGTAATCACAGGCAGAGGGCAAAGATGAAATGTCTCCTGTCTTAGGAAATAGCATAATTAACTGCTTTAGGGGGAGTATGTAGCTATTCATTTCTGTGAAGCGACTGCAATTGGCTATTCTCAAAAACATGACACAGTTCCATTATATATATTTTTCATTTCTAGGTTAATGTGTGTGCATGTGCAATATTTATTCTTTCACTGAATGAAAAGAAAGGCCTTCTTACTTTTCTTGACATAGGACAGCTGTTATCAATATTCTGTGCATGCATTGCAGCCTTTTAGACTATGGAAAATGTGGCAAATATGGACTATCTATTACACCAAATATCTAGTTTTATGTTGAATACAAACAGTGACCTATTTAAAATGACCTATTCAGTTATATGATTATGCAGTGCTGTGAATATCTATGAAATGTAATATGAGAGAAAATAAGATAATTAAGCTCAGTATTATAATGGACCTGTTTACACAGAAGCATTACAAAGTAATGAGCTGAAATGTAGCATATGAAATAATGAAATCTTGTCTCTTCCTGATGGCAAATTCTCAGAACCCCTGTACATTTCTTTGAGATGAAGCCTTTGATCCATGATAGTGGCCTTTGGAGAGTTCGGTTTTGTATCTCTAACCTAACTTTCATCATGGTGTAAGTGAGGTCTGTAATATTCTGCCTGCATCAAAGCTAAAAAAAATAAAAAAAAGTTCATATACGATACCAATTACTGTAAACATTATTCAAATAACCCACCAATTCAGAACGCTAATAGTTTTCATGGCTTTCATAGACCAATTAGGAAGCGAAGCATAATTTACCTTATTAGCACTACAGTCGGCACAGATCTTCACTTTAATTGCCCATCAAAACGAACACGGACTAGACTGGAAAAGAACCATTAAAAATCCTATTCACATCAAAGAGGATAACATTTGTTTGGATCAAGGTGTGCCAGCAATCCAGTAAAACATGATCAATGTACAATAGCTCTTTCTTCCTCTCTCCCACCCTTTAATATTCCTTGCTACCAAGTAAGGGAACCACAGTAGTCATCCAGAGAAATAGGCACTGCCTTTTCTGGCAGAGGATCATTTAAAATACAGAGAAATTTGTGTTGTATCCTTCAGAGAAAGGGGTGGGAGAAAAAGCAAAGACAACTTTCATACAAACTGTTCATTGCAAGTCACATTATCCAAATTAAATAGTCCTGGGTCTCATTTCCCCCCCATAGTCTCTCCTGAAAACCATCTGCATCATTTTTTATTTTTTTTTTAAATATGGCATTTCACACTTGTTCAAGTCCAGTGAGACTGCAGAACCATGTGGTCAATGATGCAAAAGGTGGCTCTGCTCTAAAGTGGGGAGTGGCTGCTTATCCAGTCCTGGGGTGCGCAGTGGCTGAGGCCCGCGTGGCTGGTCTGGACCCCTGGAAGCAACACTGGGCTGGGCAGCGAGCAGTTGAGAAATCCCTATGCCGGCCACAGAGGAGGGCAGGAGTCCCCACCAGTCCCTATTTTCTCAGATTTAACCCATAAAGTGTCACCTTCTCAAGCTGGTTTTAAGTGCCATTTCCTTCCTCTAGCGTCTCTAGGGAAGTATGAGTGCCTCTTGGTCTTTGTAAATAGCTGCTGGAGGTCTCGTTCCTGGGTCCCGTGTGCCCCACAGCCCCCATTTCTTGCAGAAGACAGAATTAAGTCAGTCCCTATTTTGAATTTCGCCCAATCAGGCCGGTTCCTGAGGGCAGGGCTTGGGAGTGGAGCAGAGTGGACAAGGCTCCACTTCGGTCTGCCTCCTGGGCTTAAAAAGGCTGGCTACCCTTGACCTCGGTACTGCGGTCGAGTGGGGAACATTTTTCAGTCTTAGGTCTGCATATCCTTCTGGGGAGCATCCTGAGGCCCACATGCTAGTGATAGGCAGGGCCAGAGTGGAAAGTGTGTGGAGTGACAAATGTGATGTTTACATTTGTTCAGTTGCCAACACATCCCTTGCCATCTAGGCAAGCAAGAAGCATTATTAGACACATTCCTGCCAGGCGAAACCGCTTGGGATACAAAGCAGGACCAATGAAGGGTGTGGCCTAGGGCCGGTGGAGAACTCTGAGGGCTATCTGAAGAAGCTTGGAGGACTGCATTCCACCATTGCTCTGAAGCAGGATGAGGGACCCTCCAAAAGCTGGACTCTCATCCCTGACAATTGACCATGCTGGGTGGGGCTGATGGGTCCAACGACATCTGGAGGGCCACCTCTGATCTAAGGACAACACTGCTTTATTTGCAAATGTTCACTGTCCAAAGGAGCCTTTCTCCCACTCCCCACTTAGAAGAAGCATACCAGGAGTTTTTCCAATGTGGCAGAAACATCTGTTCTGTCGTATTTATTAAATTTTGAGACTGAAGACAGTGTCTTTACTGTTAGTAGTAGTCCTAGTTCCCTTACACTAGTCCTGATATTGTAATAATAGTAGTCCTCTGTTTGTGTAAGTCACATGGAGGTTGCAGCACATGATAGCATGAGTGTGGCTATGCTCCTAAGCTCTGCTCCATAGGAGCCAAAAAAATTTGAGGGGGTCTGCTCCCCAAAATTGATGGGTACTGCCATTCAAATGGGGGTGTGTGCGCCACATCATGTGATTGATTATGCGGGGTGGCGATTACCTCCCCTCCCCCCATATTTTATTGAAGTAGGCACCCCTGATCTGCCCATTAACATGGTCATCAACGGGGGGAAATCGGCACATTAGCAACTGCTCATGCATTGGTTCCCTTGCAGTCAGGACACGAGTGCAGTTGGGTCCTGCAATGAGCATGCTATGCTGAGGGTGCTCTCAAACCTGGAACCAGTTCAGGGTTTATATATTTAATTGGGTAACTACTACAACAAGAGGAATAGGGGCTAAGATGAGGAGATAATTACATTTAGTGAATATTTTTACAGCTTTCATGAAGGAAGAGGTGCAAAACCGAGTTAAAAGAATAAACTGAAACGATTGTACAAGAACATTTATACTTAAACTAGGGTTGGTGGATAAATTTCAGTTCACATTTAAAAGCAAACCTACCTAATTTAGACTTTACAAAACAATACACAAACTGAAACATGGCCATCCTTCAAAACTTGCACGTCTCCATATTTTGCAATGCAATTCTCCTGCCAAGTAATGTTTTAAAAATGCATAGATTTAATGTGCATAAAATGCATATATTTGCGAAATTAACACAAAAATTCATCTCTGAGTAATATGCAAAAATAACATAAAAACTATATCAACATTTTGAGCTTCTGCTCAGGAACAACATCAAATAAATTTGAGGGAACTTTCAATAACTTAAGCAAAATTTGCAGGCAGATTCCATATTACTCTTCAGATATTCCAGTCTTCCTCTTCTACAATTTTAGTAACATATAACCTAGAATGCATTTCTTCCACATTCATGCTGTCCATTTAATATTTCCCAGAGCTATTAAACTAATGAGTTAGCTTACTAAAATGGATGATTAAAACGTCACAGACAATCTTCCTTAGCAAAACAACTATACAGTATAAAAATTCCATATCAGCTTTGCTGTAGGAAATAATTAATCAAATATTGGGGGGGGGGGGTATTTAAAAAATGCTCTTTCTTCCCAATGATGTTGTCTCAGATTACCTGGTTCACAGGACACATGCTCAAATGCACATTCCTGGGGAAAGCAAGTATTCATTTCAGTATGCTATCTGATTTTATGAGTTGTTTAAATCTGAGAAGCCCTGGAAAACGGGCAGGACTTGTTCATAGATTAATATTGTTTGAAGGTTAATTTTAAAACTTATATCTTTGCAAAAATGCTTCCCAGAAGCTAGTGAAAGATATTTGCAGCATAATATTTTTGAGCAAAATTCAATTTTTATCTTTGCTTCACCTTAAGGTAAGAAAGTCACTATAATTACTATCCCATAACTTCATGTCTCCTGTCATAGTAAAGTCTATTGATCTTGTGTAACCAAGGGGCTCCTGAACCATGAGTTAGTTCAGTCAATAAAGAGATAAACTAACCTGATGACTTTTTCATATGCTACTGTGCTGCCATGTACCGTTAGATCAATTTGATATTGCACCAGCTGAAATCTAAGATGCATGGACAGCTGATAGTTATTCCTTGATATCTTTTTAAATATCATCTTATAATAAGGATGATCAGCAAATGACTTGTCACAAATCTTTGCTGATTAGAAAATAAGATTTGAAATTTACTTATTCCACACTTTATTTGGGGTGAGAAGAGAGTGGATGTATTGGAGATGTTCAGTTATCCCAGAGAGTTCAGATTCTTATTTCATCTTAGCAGATTCGTAATACTGAGATACTGAGTAATGCTGGGGGTACCTCATCTTAACACAGCCATTTGAGCTTTTGGTAACCTTTCCTATCGAGATCAGCTCAAGCTCATTCTTCTCTCATTGGCAGAAGACCTCACATCAAACCTTGATTCTCTTACATGCACTGAGGTCACCCAGATTGCTGTTTTCACCTTCTCACAGCTTTTGGGATGGTTGCAAATAGTTGATGGGTGGGGTATAAATAATAAAATTTTTATTTTTATTTATTTTTATTAAGGAGCAAGGGAAAATGAAATTTCCAAAATACAACACATGCTATATAGCAAATAGTTAATTTCGGCCACCACCTTGTACCTTGCAAATCCATAGAGCAGGGAACTGTGTGCTTCTCCTAGGGGTCCAGCTTTTGCACACTCACTCACACACCAAAAATTATAGAAATTGTAAATTAAGGCACATTGTTACGGCTATCGGGTGGTTGCTCGAGAGCGATCAGGGAAGATGCCCCACTGGTCTTTTCAAAAGCTTTATTATTGGTGCTAAAACCTTTACAAAGGCAGAGCACCTCTATTCCATGTCTTGCTTACTCGCTGGCAGAATCTGAGAGTGGGCGGTCCTTAAACCTTCCCCAGCAGAGTAGTTTCTTAACCCCCAGCCTACGCCTCCCCTCTCTGTGCGAAAGCCTACTGCGCAATGAGGGCTTGGGTAAAGGGGGCCTTCCTCCTTCCCGCTTTCCTCAGGCAAGGTGTCCTGGCACCGCCTTGCATCCTCCGAGCCCTGCGCCTCCTCCCCACTAGAGGCGTGGCTTCCTTCCTCCGCTGAGGAAGTGTTGCTTCCCATGATCTTTGGCGGCTCTCTGTAATCCATCCGCCTTTCCCCCTCTCGCCCCTGAGCCGATGGCAGTTCCCTGACACACATGCATTAACTTATGTGCTAGCATCACTTTACAGTAGGGACGGGGGAACTTAGGCCCAGGAACAAATATGACCCTCTAGGGTTCTTCCAATACCTTCTTTTAGCAGTCTTGGGTTGAAGCTAGATTTCAAATAAATGCCTGCTTTTCAACCAATCCTGTTAACACATTTTCCCCCTTTGAAAAAATGCATTTTTTCTCCAGCATCAAGAAGTAGGTTTTGTGCCTATATCTTACTTTGAATCCTCATGGAGTTAAAAATTGTCAGCCTTTGGTTGCCACTCGTTTTGTGTAAAGAAAAGATTCTGGAAAAATTAATAGTCCTTTAAAAAAAGGAAGAGTCAGTCCTATCCTGTCACTTAGACAACTAATTACGCCATTACATGCTGCAATTACAATTAAAGATTTTTTAGCTGATTGAATGCTGATGATGCCATCTCATTACCTGATGTTTCCTCACTAGTACTCAAGAGTATCATGATTTTGATGAAACAAAAACATCACAAGTAGCTTCATTTTTTCAATAGCACCAACAGTCATGAGCTTCAATCCAGTGTGCACAGTTAAGCCTTTTAAATCCCATTGAACTCAAGCAGACTAATTGTGCACCAGATTCAGCCTACATCTGTAACCACATTGCATTCCCTCCCATCCCCATTAAGGTTTTGTGACTCACATTCCAGATTCTTGGGACCAGCTCATTGTCCCACATCAATTGGAATATACTATGAAAGCCTTAGGGACACGGGTGGCGCTGTGGGTTAAACCACAGAGCCTAGGACTTGCTGATCAGAAGGTTGGTGGTTCGAATCCCCGCAACGGGGTGAGCTCCCGTTGCTCGGTCCCTGCTCCTGTCAACCTAGCAGTTTGAAATCACGTCAAAGTGCAAGTAGATAAATAGGTACCGCTCTGGTGGGAAGGTAAACGGCGTTTCCGTGCGCTGCTCTGGTTCGCCAGAAGTGGCTTAGTCATGCTGGCCACATGACCCGGAAGCTGTACGCCGGCTCCCTCGGCCAGTAAAGTGAGATGAGCGCCGCAACCCCAGAGTCGGTCACGACTGGACCTAATGGTCAGGGGTCCCTTTATGAAAGCTTTAATGTAGAGAACCTTTCCATAACAGACGAGACTCACACCAAGTTCTGCAATGAGGATGTGCTCTGTAACTCTGCCATTCACTGTGTCAAACCCGTTAAGTTAAGCAGAGTAGGCAGTATCAGATCAGTTAGCCTTGGATTTCTGCTTCCCTGTAAAAATTGCTAGCTAAAATGTGGATTTCCAGACATACTGTTTGCTTTGTATAACGGTGGCCTTAGATTTTAGCATCTGGGTCCTTCTTGAATATCCAGTGTTAGGGTTTTTTGGTTTGTTTGTTTTTCATTTTCCTTATCATGTGACAGAAGTGCCTGGCGTGCTCTGGTCCATGGGGTCACGAAGAGTCGGACACGACTAAACGACTAAACAACAACAACAACAACACTACTTATTCAAGTCATATTCATGACTATTTGAATGAGTGTAGTAAAAATATTTTTGTGATTAAATTTATCACAAAAATATTTTTACTATACTCATTCAAATAGTGGAGGTACCTTTGTGCCAAGTTGGCTCTAGTTTCATTGCATACCTTGACTATAGATATAAATCTTATATCATGTAACCATGGAGAATTTCATGGAGGATGGATTTTAAGTGCATTGTTGGGAGAAAAAAACGGTGATTCAACCTCTCGTTATCGTTGATATAATAATAATAATAAACTTTATTACGGTCACAGACCAGCTTAAGAGTATATGAATAAAATTGCAATGGGGATTTAAACTAGTGATTGTTAAAGCAAATAAGAACAAAGAAACACACATAGGATAAAACATTTGAATAGAGTACGAGATTAAACACAAATAATTAATGAGTAAAAACTGATAATTAAAACAGATAAGGACTAAAAGTTATAGCTGATAAAGTCATGTGATGAGAAGACAGAGTCCTTAAACAAAAATGAATTAGACAGATCATTTTATCCTATTAGCATTAAAGGCGGGGGGGGGGGGGGAGAGGAAGCAAACCTGGACACTAAATTATCATCAATAATTTATTTTTATTTTATTTTTATTTTTTTCAAGATCCATTACCATTGTGCCAGGTGGATGGAATTATAATATTATCATGGAAGAGGCTCTAGCCCCAAAAGCACGAGTCATGACCCTTTTAAGTGGAGAAAAAGGAAATTCAGATAATTATAATGTGAATTGAGTTTGAACCCCAATTACTATACACTTCTTAATCAGTTGTATTGTCACAAGAGAGCTTCTCCATCTTAGTCAAAATCCATTATTTTTCACAGGATGAAGGAGGCAAAAGCTATTCTGATAAACTGGGTTTCCAACAAAAGGCACTTTAATTTAAAGGGAGGGGGGATTTGTAATGCTTGGCCATAAACCAAGCCAGGTAATATCCCCACTCAATTTATTATCCAGCTCATATGATAGTACTACTCCCTGTGAACATTCCCACTTTCTTGTCTTGTTCTAGAGGCAGCAGCCACTGGAATATAGAGAAGGAACAACGTTTCCCTCCTCTCCCTACTTCCGAGAATGTGAGCATCCCATAAAGATATATCTCCCAAGCACAGGACTTATTGTTCCTGGCTCTGCGAATGTTGCGTCTCGAGGTCCCCAGGGCCACCCCAATAACTCACACATAACACAGAAATTTTTGTTTAAGGTTTTTGGCATACTTTTGGCCACAACTTTATTAAAATACAAAAATGTGAGTGGTTGCTTAGGCATTGGTTGTGACTATCTGCCCCCCCCCCCATGGGGGACAGACTGACATTCCGCACGCCTGCAAAAGTCAGAAATCAAGAATACACTTGGGGGTAGCGACGGAGCAGGGAACTTGCCCTCAGCCCTCCCCAAATGCAACCAGGGGCTCTTGCATGGCCCGAGCCCCTTGACAGGGTGGACAAAAGCAATAGTGAGCCCCTGTATTCCTTTAACGGAATCCCTTGCAGCAGCAGCATTAGATGCACAGCCAATCCATGCCCCTCAACCAACCAAACCATAAACCAATGCCTAATCGCAACTTTACAGGTTGTGACGATTTGCTACGCAGTAGGCAAAAACCAAATGGCACCAGCCAATCAGCCAGATGGAAAAAATTCCTACCGGGCCCCTGCCCCAAGAGCAGACGACCCCATGACAGGCATAGCAAAGTCAAAGTGAACAACCCTAAATATAGGGAGGGGGGACGAGCAATCCGATGCACGGGGCGAAAAGAGGAAGCTCTACGCCTCGTGCAGGGAGTTTTAGCATTTCTGGCTGTCAATCAACAAATGGCAACATTAACTTCTTCCCAACAACAAGGGAAGCCCAATCACAACAGTGGCCAACGATCAATTAGCCCGCCCCACAACTTTAAAGTGTCCTGTCGGCCCCCACCGCAACACATGCTCTCCATGAAGGAGAACACGCTTTAGCATCCAAAGAGGAAACAGTAAATGAAGCTACTCCGAACCTCCTCTGCTGGTCATTTTCTTGCTACACCTGCTGCCAGGCCACAGAAGTGAAGGACAGGGAGATATTGGGAGATTCGTGCCTGAAAAATACTTGGGATTCACTCGACACATTCAGAAGCCATATCCTGCTCCTCTTATCATCAATTAGTACAAAGGAGTTACTAACTTGGAATTAAGCACAGTAAAACTGGACAATGCAGGGCCAGGCTAAAATCAAATTTAGCTATCACTAATGTTTTCTCAGTTTCTGAAATACTTACTAAATGATGGCTGGTGTAAGTTTTATCCATAGAAAATTGAAGGAATACAGTGGTACCTCAGGTTACATACGCTTCAGGTTACAGACTCTGCTAACCCAGAAATAGTACCTTGGGTTAAGAACTTTGCTTCAGGATGAGAATAGAAATCATGCGGTGGTGGCGCAGCAGCAGCAGGAGGCCCCATTAGCTAAAGTGGTGCTTCAGGTTAAGAACAGTTTCAGGTTAAGTACGGACCTCCGGAATGAATTAAGTACTTAACCCGAGGTACCACTGTAGTGGTAAGGCTACCCTTTGCTTTGAAGGTAAAGGTGAGGGTATGGACTTCTGTCTGTGATGGAGATTAAAGGTAAAGGAACCCCTGACCTTTAGGTCTAGCCACGAACTACTGTGGGGTTGTGCCGCTCATCTCGCTTTACTGGCCGAGGGAGCCGGCGTACGGCTTCCAGGTCATGTGGCCAGCATGACTAAGCCACTTCTGGCGAACCAGAGCAGCGCACGGAAATGCTGTTTACCTTCCTGCCAGAGAGGTACCTATTTATCTATTTGCACTTCGTGCTTTCGAACTGCTAGGTTGGCAGGAGCTGGGACAGAGCAATGGGAGCGCACCCCGTTGCGGGGATTCGGACCGCCAACCTTCTGATTAGCAAGCCCAAGAGGCTCAGTGGTTTAGACCACAGTGCCACCCACATCCATGATGGAGATTAGGACATTAAAATACATCTGGATTCACTACTTAACACACTAGAAATCTTTGAGTCCTGGGTGTTTTCAAGTTCCATTTCTGTTGTGGCTGAGACTGCATTCAGTTGTTCAAACACATCCAACCTGCTGTTCTAGTGTACAGGATAGAAAAAAGTACTTTGCTAACTGTCAGGGGTTCAGGAGCAGAGGCAAGGGCAAGGGTGGAAACAGAGAGCGAGGGGGAGGAGGCAGAAGAAAAGATGAGTGATGACGACGACCCGAGATCTCCGAGTCTTTCCAGTGAATCAGAAGATTCACAGAAAGGAGCACCAGTGGCCAGGGCAAGGGGGGAGCCTAGGGGGACACCCCAGGAAGATAGAGCCAGAGGGGACTCAGAGGGGAGCAGTTGGAAATCGGGACCAGCGTCACCGCCAGAGAGCAGGGAAGAGGAAGGGCGCCAGGGATCAAGCGCTGGCAGCTCACAACAGGGGGGAGGGCATGAGTCAGGAGTGGCCACACCTCCATCGGGGAGCGAAGAAACGGTCAGACGGAAGGTGGAAGGTTGGGCGCGCGCGCCAAGTTCAAATGCACAGGAAGGTGGCGCAGTAGGCAGCCCGGAAAGGGAGCCAGGTCCTAAAGCCCGCCGAAAGGAGGGAGAAGAGTCAGGGGGGTCAGCGTCAGCGTCAGAGGAATCCCGGAAGGAAGAGACCCCGGGGGGCAGAGGGACCCAGAGAAGAACAGTCAGGCGGAAAAGGTGGAGCAAGGCTAGGATATTAAGTTGGTGTACAAGGGGCGGAGACTCAGATGGAGCTTCGCCGATCTAACCATTAGACGTAGGGTTGCACGCAGCAGCTTGAGAATGGAAACTGTAACTCAATAAAGACTTTTATTTAATGATCGCTGGCTAGCGTGATCCTCTGTGAGCTAGGATCTGGAAGCAACTCTGACACTAACTTTGTCACAGATGTATTTGATGAGGGTAAGACTTATAAGGACATATTTGATTGAGGTTGGGGAAACTATCAAAATTGTTCATTTTGAATGTTGCTTATTGTCTGTCCTGCAAAGGGCAAGGGGGGGGAGTTGCTGCTCACTCGGCAGACTTCCTGTTACTGTCCCAGTGATAGATGATAGATAGATAGATAGATAGATAGATAGATAGATAGATAGATAGATGATAGATAGATAGATAGGATTTAACAGTTGACACATTTGCCACTTGGTGCTCTCTCCCAAGGAGTATATCCAATATGCCTCCAAGTTCTTGGAGATGAAAGAGCTGAGATTATAGTTATGTGGTTGAAGACTCAAGAAGAATATGACTGAACATAGACTAGACCCCATTTGAGAACCAAATTTGCGGCAGTGTTGACAGCAAAGAAATCTTACCTATTTTTCTGTAAGCATTTCATTTAAAGAATGTGGTTTAGCAAAAAATATTGGAGGTTGTTATATAAGCTCCGGTTAGTCAACCAGTACAACTAGCAGTGACCAGTTGTGACCTGTTTCCAAATCAGCTTGTGCAACTTCACAGTTTATGAAGCTGGCTTGCTCAGCGAACCATAGTAACCATGGTTTAGGGTTGGGATGGCACTCTGAACTGTGATTATTCTAAAATGGAAGCAAATCACATGTGCTAGAGCAGGGGAGAAGTGAGCCTGATACTTGCTGTGTCTCATTCTCATAATAATGCTAAACAGTGTACAAGCATCTTGTCTCAACATAGCCATTGGAATGAAAGAAAACATTGGTGCTATAATTTTATTGCTTTTTATACACCAGGGTTTGGTCTTCATTGTTTAGCCCTCCACTTGGACAAATTGCACCTAAGTAAGCTGTGTCTTCTCTTCCAGCTGCATCAACCCCTTGTTTCTGGGTCCATCAACTTGTTTCCTGTGGAGCTCATTTCCTCTATTTCTCCCTTGGGCACTTGCAACTGAGTCATCCTGTTTAATGGTCCTTCAGACATGGGGATAATGTTCAATAACACTCCCATCTCCTGAGGTTGTAAAAGTCATTAGCCCTTGTCTATGTGAAATCCCTGCCATCTAAAATTGACTCTTTTCTTCTAATTATGCAATATAATGACCCAAATAGGGGTTTGGGCATCTGGCAAAACAATCCTATACATGTTTACTCAGAACTAAGTACCACTGTGTTCGTTGGGGCTTATTCTCTAGAAAGTGCCTTTAGGATTGCAGTCTGAAGCCCTCTCACATCTAGAGTTGCATGCTTCTAAAATACTTTTGTTTGTGCAGACAAACTGGGACTGTATGTACATATGTGCAAGTGCTTTTTGTTTTTTAGTATCAGGGAAATACGTATAGTCGTTTGTGACCTTAATTTTTCATTTAAGAGAAGGCACCATTGAATTTGGCTCTGTATTTCTCAAGCACTTCGTACAGAGATGGAAAGGGGGGAACTTTTGTTTTTTCTAGTCTACAGAACCTTTCTGTACTTCTATTGTACTCTTGAATTCGCTACATTATTTATCTTCTATGCGGGAGACAATGCAGAGCTGAAGAATGTTGTTATTTTATAAGAAGATTGTACTGCTTTGTTGTTGTTTAAAATGTTTTTAATCATGCAAAATCAAGACGGGCTTGTTTGACTTTATTTAATTAGCAAATGTTTTGTACAAATAGAGCAGTGAAGATAATGTTGTATATCAATAATCAGATTAATAACTCATATTTTATTGGAACAGTTAACTATCACTTCCGCCAGGTTCTCTCCAGTGATTCAGGATTACCCAGTTTTGAAATAAAACCTTTGTGCACTGTGTGCACAAATAATTTTGCAATGCATGGGAAGATAAAAAACATTGAATTAATTCTGGGATGGGCTTACTGAAACTTCTGCAGTCAAAACTCAGAGTTGCTACTGAGGCAGCAGATGAAATAAAGGATTGCACGTTTTGCACACCCCAGCATCCAAATAATTCATTGACTGAGAGCTGTACAAAAACTTAGGATAGTTAATCTTATTAGCAAGGAAAAAGATGCAAAACTGCATGATTAGCGGATGATAAGCGTTATTTGTTTTTGAAATGGATATATATATGTTTCCCAAATAATGGTCTAAAGCTGGGATGGGAAACCCCTGCTCCATAATTTCCAATCACATTTATTTAAATATGAGAATTGGGAAATAATTAGAAGTTCCGGCAAAATCAGATTAAAAATAACAAAACAGCTATAGACATAGCTGTTAACATTTTACCCTGTAATTCAAGACACTTGCCAAAGTCAGGGCACAAAGGAGAAATGTGTCTCTTTGGTCTCTTGAAGTTCCATGAAAGTGCAAAATGTCCCCGTTTCCTCCTTACGGGGTCACTCCATTTGTGGAAAATTCCAGTAGAATTACTGTTGTACATCATTCTCTCTCTTAGGTAGAAGTCTGAGACCCTGGGATCAGACACTTCTAACCATAAATGGTGATTTCAATAAGCTTCTGAGAAGAAGAGCTGTGATTGAAAGCAGTTGTACTTTCAGCAGCTCACCCCTAGGATGGCAGGGATGTAACCAATAATAATTCAACCTACATAGTCTCAGCCAGGGGTCAGCAAACTTTTTCAGCAGGGGGCTGGTCCACTATCCCTCAGACCTTGTGGGGGGCCAGACTATATATTTTTTTGGGGGGTGATGCAAGAGGAACATGAGCCCTGGCGGCTCCTTACCTGTATCTTGCGAATGGCAGGGGCTGGCAGCAGCGGCGGAGGGATGATGAGCAGCGTGCGAAAGAGCTCTGGAGAGGGGCTGCTTAAAATGGCAGTCGCTCAAGCGTGGCGGCTGCTGGCACCAACAAAGCCCAGCCCCCTTCCTCCTCTAGGCAGGGCGGGGAGAATTCAGGAGGGAGGGAGGAGGCGCCACTGCTGTGTAAAGGAGAGGGAAAGAATGTGCATGTGCTGGTGATCCACGCACTGGCGATCCACACGGCGATTCCTGGACCGCCTGCGGGTTGGATCCAGAAGGCAATTCGTCCTGATCCGGCCCACGGACCTTAGTTTGCTGACCCATGGTCTCAGCAATCTCAAGGGCTAGCTTTCTTCTCCAGTCTTGTTACAGCTCTCCACTTCCCATAGGCATCTGGTTGGCCTTTGCGATGTTGGTCTAGAAAGACCATTGGCCTCACCCAGCAGGTTCTTCCTATAGTCTTATGTGCAGTAGAGTGAGGTGAGCCAGGATGCAGGAGGAGCTGTAGAACAAATCTGTAATCAGGAGCGACAAACAAGTTAGGATGGAAGGGCAAGCCAGAAGGCAGGTTTGAGAGACAAACTAGACATCAGGCTGAAAATGTCATTGCTTGAGAAGGGTTTCCACATATGCACTACTGTTATATGATCATATGCAGCACGTGAGTAAGTCGGTTGGTACTTTCTTTTTGATAGCAGCCTTCCTTGACACTGAAATATGAAAGGGAGCCAGAATTTTCTTTTCTTTTTTATAGCAAGTTATAGTTCGGCAATGCTGTTCTCCGAGGCTCCCTTCAGCGTTGCTTCAGCTAGACCCAGCCATTATTCAATAATCACTTTCTTTGCTAAATTTATGTTCATGTTCATGTCCACTCTAAGCCAAATTTAGGCTTCAATTAGTTTTGAGTTCATTTTTAAAGCAGAGGTTCTGCACATGCCTACTTAGCTTTTCTGAATTTTTGTATAAGTTGTGCATATTAGCTTTGAATGAAATACAGTGGTGCCTCGCAAGACGAAATTAATTCGTTCCGCGAGTTTTTTCGTCTAGCGAATTTTTCGTCTTGCGAAGCACGAAATCCCATAGGAATGCATTGAAATTCAATTAATGCGTTCCTATGGTCAAAAAAAGTCCAAACAAAGCCAAATTTGGTACAACAAGAGTTTATTAAGTGCTCTTTAAAGTCACACATACTGTAAAGAGCATTTCAAAAATTGAAGGAACAATAAATTAAGTTTCTAAACATGACAGAAAAACATTTAAAAATCAACAAAGTGTACAGTACATTTTCTAAGACTCTGGGGGACAACTCGAAGAAGGTTCCTCTTCCACTCTTTGCTTCTTGCTGAAGAACCCCCTCCTCAACTGTTCCCCCAGCCACCCACCACACAGAAATTCAAATCCAGAATTTTTTTTAAAAAAACAGCAGAGTGGCCCAGTGGTCACAGAAAATCATAAAAATGCAGAAAAAAACCACACAAGCTTCCAGATTCTTGCAAACCCCTCCTCAACTGTTCCCCCAGTCACCCACCACACAGAAATTCAAATCCAGAATTTTTTTTTTAAAAAAAAACAGCAGAGTGGCCCAATGGTCACAGAAAATCATAAAAATGCAGAAAAAACACACACACAAGCTTCCAGATTCTTGCAAACCCCTCCTCAACTGTTCCCCCAGTCACCCACCACACAGAAATTCAAATCCAGAATTTTTTTTTTTTAAAAACAGCAGAGTGGCCCAATGGTCACAGAAAATCATAAAAATGCAGAAAAAACACACACACAAGCTTCCAGATTCTTGCAAACCCCTCCCCAACACCAAGTCCTTGAATTCCAAACACCCCAACCCAAAAATCCAAAACCCCCCCAAAAAGTTTCAAAAGTTTAAAAGAAGTTTTGGAAAAGCTTCAAAAATCACCAAAGTCTTCAAAAACCTCAAAAAGGGCTACCACACCGCGTTCTATGAGTTGCTCCTCGAAGTCAAGTCGCAACTGTATTAACGGTGTTAAGAAAAAGGAAACAAACTTGCAAGACGTTTTCGTTTTCCGTCTTGCGAAGCAAGCCCATAGGGAAATTCGTCTTGCGAAGCAGCTCAAAAAACGGAAAACCCTTTCGTCTAGTGAGTTTTTCGTCTTGCGAGGCATTCGTCTTGCGGGGCACCACTGTACATAGTTTTGATTAGCACGCCCTGTCACTTGGGGTGAGGTTGAGAGTGCGTGTTTGTGTATGTGTGCACTATGAGCAGCAGAGAAGCCATTGTTCCAATTTACGTTATTCATTTTTTAAATAAATGCACTTCTGCCGCCATATTGCCACCACCAGTGCTGCTTTTTTCTGGAGGCACTTAAGGATACACAGTACCAGCAACCCCCCTTTTTTTCTAAAGGAAAAGCACTGATGAAAAGTCTGGCACTGTAACAACTTCATGGTAAGTACCAGCACCTTTTTACTAGAAGAAAAGCACTGGCCATCACCCTCCAAATTTGTGGTTAATGGTGAAATATTTAACCTTCTTTAAATAAATCTCAGAGGGTCATGAAATAATCCTGGTGGAATTGTACTTTCCTCAAGCTTGCATGTTCTATACTGAAAAGGTGTAGCTTTGAAATTACCCCTGAAATGTCTGGTTTGTATCATTTTACAATAAAATATAAATAAAATAAAATAAACCATTTATCAGGGAGAACCTTTGACTAAAAGCTTTTAACAGAAACTAAGTGGACAGCATTAAACTTGAGCAGCGCAGGTTAAAATGATACTAGCTCAGGCCCATTTCATTATTTTGCTCCTGACAGTCATGTGTTTTCCTTGCTTTAAGCCTTATTGCATGTACATAAGATCAGTATTTGGAGACATATCTTGTCCGAAAGATTCTTAGAAACCTCAATTTAATGATGTCCTCAAGAGAAACATGTCCTAAAAAAAATAAGAGTGCTCTCCAGAAAACTCTTGGCAATACACGCAGCATTTCCATCATGTCAAGACAAGCTACCCTGAGCTGTCAATAGTGTCTGCCATATAAAAAATTGCACCAAATCTGAGACATGTTTCCCTTTATACTTTTTTATTGTTTAAAAAAAGGGTTCTCTTAAGTGTACAATATACACTCCAGATTTTCTGTGTGTGCAACTGTTCTGGCCCATAAATAGGTCAGTATAACCATTGCAGTCATCTTGGTCCTAAAGATTAAGAAGGGCAAGACATATTGCTACGGCGATATCTCAACTCGGCCACCTTTTGTTGGGTTAGGTATAGCGTTACACACAGAACTTCTTAATACGCAGAATGAAAGACAACACTAATTCAGCTATACGAAGTGCAATGCGGCAAGTGATTGCAAATATAAATGTTTTTGGGCCATTTCAGAAGACACAGAAGCTGATATATGTAAAATATATATTGTTATATACAAAAAAAAAAAAAAAAAAAAAAAAAAAGGCCATGGAATGAATTGTAGCCATTCTTGTCCAATGAACCATAATCTTCTTAATCTTCTTCCCAATCTGTTTACTAAGGAGTATTGTCTTGAAAGCTTGAATATTGAAGCAGCAGCAGAGGTTACTGTAGATTAAGAAAGAAAGAAAGAACCTTAAGTATTACATATAGGATAAAATGTAATTATATTAGACTGAGTTTGACTCACTGCCAACGGATTTAAATCAACAGATTTTCACTGCAATTAAATGGGTATCAAATTACGACTTATTGGTATTGTGCACTGTGCACAGACACCTCACCCTCGGGAGCCGAGAAGAGAAGGACCAGGCCAGTTATGGTTAAAAACAGACCACAATGTTATTGATTACAGCACATAAGCAGGGTTGGGTAAGCATAGGGCAAGGACCAGTAATCAGAGACCAGACTAGCTGTTGGATGCTTGACCCCATCCCCAATGTCGGTGGCAGAGCAAGTCCATCCTGGGGGTGATTGGGAGTGGCCACCGGGACCACATAACACCGGTTCTGAGAGATCTGCATTGGCTCCCAGTACGTTTCTGAGCACAATTCTAAGTGTTGGTGCTGACCTTTAAAGCCCTAAACAGCCTCGGTCCTGTATACCTGAAGGAGCGTCTCCACCCCCATCGTTCAGTCCGGACACTGAGATCCAGCACCGAGGGCCTTCTGGCGGTTCCCTCACTGTGAGAAGTGAGCTTACAGGGAACCAGACAGAGGGCCTTCTCGGTAGTGGCGCCTGAGACCCAACTGGTTGGCTGGCTTCTCCTTCCACTGAGCTCTGCTGTGGCTGGCAGCACAGGACTACATCACAGTCGGGTGTGAGAAAACAATCCATGCCAGCCCTGTCAACCATTGACCAACCACGTTCCCAGCAAAGGCTTAGCCCTGAGGGGCTAATCCTCATTGGGCTATTCCTATTGCCCCCTTTTCCCTTTAAAGAACAACATAGTTGTGTCCTATAAACCTCAAGATCCCCCAGACATCAATATGCTGGTGGACTCCCACTAATTTCCTCAGTGGCCTCCTTTTAGCTCCATTTCTACTGGTAATCACAGCCAGAATTTGCTCATGATAAGGCTTGCTTATTGCAATATCGCCCCTCTATAGCCTATTTTAAATGACTCACAAACAAAACAGAGATCTGAAATTCTTATTTCCTACTCCCATGACAATAGCATAAAAACTAACAGTTTTGCATTCTACATTGCATAAGTTTATTACTTTGGAAAACAGAAGGTGATTACTAAGCATTTAATGTAATATATATATATGCCTGAATAACCTCAGAACAGTTGCTGCTGAACAGTTCATGCTTCAGATACACCTAAGGCCTAAACAGAGGGAGCTGCCAGTCAGCATAAAAGGTAAAACGGCTGGATTTCCAAGTGAGATTAAATGTTAGGTGAATATTGCTAAACAGACTAAAAACAATGGAAAGAGAGATCCTCCTCTTATCAGAAACCGTGCCTTCAAGTCTATTGGCCAATAGTTCAAATGCTATTATCCCTTTTACTTTGTGATTTGTGGTCACTTAACCACAGCTGTGAGACCTTCAGGCCAAGGACTAAGAGAAGCTGCTTTTCACAGCAGACACATATTGAGAAGGTTAAGGGAAGAATTATGTGGGCAGTTGGGTTGTACAGACTGGCTGGTTTTGCAGCAGGAGAGAAGCTATTCTAAAAACAAGTTTCCTTGTAATACACTGCTAAGAAAGAAGAAGAGGCAACTATGATTATATCTATTGCTAACTTTTTTTAGTTTTTTTATGGGATGCGGGTGGCGCTGTGGGTTAAACCACAGAGCCTAGGACTTGCTGATGAGAAGGTCGACGGTTCAAATCCCCGCGACGGGGTGAGCTCCCGTTGCTCAGTCCCTGCTCCTGCCAACCTAGCAGTTTGAAAGCACGTCAAAGTGCAAGTAGATCAATAGGTACCGCTCCGACGGGAAGGTAAACAGCGTTTCCGTGTGCTGCTCTGGTTTGCCAGAAGAGGCTTAGTCATGCTGGCCACATGACCCAGAAGCTGTATGCCGGCTCCCTCGGCCAGTAAAGCGAGATGAGTGCTGCAACCCCAGAGTCAGCCACAACTGGACCTAATGGTCAGGGGTCCCTTTACCTTTACTAACTTTTTTTAAAAAAAAAGATAACTTGTGGGCAGTCTCACCTATAGTTTAACAACTGTGGATATTAAATTGGTTGTTCAAACCTCAAATAATTCTCTCCCCCCCCCAAAAAAAAACAGGTCCATGAGCAGCATCCTAAGTTACTCCACAGCAAATATCATTTGTAACCCTGTTTATACAGAGAATTAAAATGGTCAGAGGCCCCCTTCAGAGTGCTTCTGGTAGCTGCTGCTTTATGTTAGCCGCTTTGAGACTCCTTCGGGTAGTGATAAAGCGGGCTATCAAATCCAAACTCTTCTCTTCTTCTCTTCTTTATGAAAGTTTTGAAGTTGAGAGATGGCAGTGGAAGCTGTTTCTCCCTCTACCCCATTGCAATGCCCCTCAGGGAAAAACCAATTAGTCTGTAGACCAGGTTTTCCAGCATACCAGTAAAAGCAGGGGTCAGGAAACTTTTCCAGCAGTGGGCCGGTCCACTGTCCCTCAGACCTTGTGGGGGGGGCAGACTATATTCTGGGGCGGGAAAGATGCAAGAGCACCACGGGTCCCAGTTGCTGTTTACCTGTATCTTGCGAGCGGCAGGGGCTGGCAGCGGCGGCAGAGGGACGATGAGCGGCGTGCAAAAGGGCTCCGGAGAGGGGCTGCTTAAAATGGCAGCTGCTTGAGTACTGCTGCTGCTGCTGGCACCAAAAAAGCCCAGCCCCCTTCCTCCTCTAGGCAGGGCAGGGAGAAGCCAGAAGGGAGGGAGGATGCGCCGTCCTGTGTGAGGGAGAGGAAAAGAACACGCACACGCTGGTGGTCCACACAGCGATTCCTGGACTGTCTGTGGGCCGGATCCAGAAGGCCATGGGGCCCTTAGTTTGCCTACCCATAGGTAAAAGGATCTGATATAAGCATGTATGTGTACTGCTTTGTATAGAATTTCATTATAGGTTTTTAACATATTGAGCAATAAAATCCAAACTCTTTTATAGAAAGATAATGAAATGCAATACATAAAAAGAAAATAATATAAAGAAAAGTATTCCAACGAAGCCCCTTTCATGTAAATTGTTTTTATTTTGGTGGTGGTGGTGATAGTGAGATGCCCTTGTTCCTAAACAGCAGAGATGTCATCTTGTACATAAACAATGCTGAAAATGAGATCAAACACTTTGAAAGAATGGCTTTATAATATTCTTGTATATATTCATCTACACCAAAAGCTACCTTTCAGAGGCTAATCTAAGCATTCACCATAGTGTTCTTGTTTACACAATGATAATATCACACAATTAATCAGTACTCTATTTGGAGTTTTGTTTGTTTATAATGCTATTAGCATTGCATTGGATAGTTTGCAGAAAGCAGATTGACTCCTTAATGCATTAAATCCTTTGAAAAGGATATTTCAGACTAAATTGCTCTGGCTTCTTATTTGTCATTGTATCATCTGTGAGAACTAAAAATCAATCATCCATTGTGCTTTTTTCCTATTCAGGAGGGGGTGGGGAGCTCATAGTCACAGTGCAAGGGAATTTCATGATGCTCCAGAGAGAGAAAGCAACAATCATAAGCACCTTCTAGTACATTACTGAATAAAATATGGATAATATTTTTCACGTGTTTTCATATAAACTCTTAAGCCTGTAAAGAACACTTACGACAGGAGTGCCAGCTTGCCCCTGCAACCGTGGGTGCCTGGGTCCTTGGGTGCCATGCTGTGTGCATGGCCTTGGCATTGAAATTTGTGGGTGCATAGCCACTTCATGGAGAATTTTGTGAGTGCTCGGGCACCCAGGGCCTCAGGGATTGGCACCTATGATTTAGGATTAGGTTACTAGATTTTTTTCAATGAATCCAGGGACACTTTCTTTCTTCTTCTTTTGAAGCTGAGTAGCAACAGGGAGTCAGTAGTGGGGATGGCAAGGCAAAAGACCCTGGGCCCAAGCACACATGCATATTGTATAAAGGTGCAAAGCCCTTCTTTTGCACCCTGTGAAACATAAATGCTCTGAGGTTTTTTTTTTTTAAATGGGCAATGGCGCGCTGCCCACCCTTGACTCCCGAGACTCCCTCAATCTCCTTCCCCCTTCCCCTTTTGTTTTGACTGATCAGGGGAGGCTTGGGAGTTGCAGGGTTTCCCAGTTTTTTTTTTTAAAAAAAACCTGCACATTTATGTTTCACAGGGTGTGAAAGAAGGGCTTTGCACCTTGTGCCCCTCCTATGCAACAGCAGCCTGCCTCTGACTCCCAAGCCTCCCCCGATCTGTCAAAACAAATGGAGAAGGGGGCAGGAGATCTGTACCGCCAGACATTCCTGGTTTCCAGCGGCGGTGGCAGCAAGCAGCTCCTGAAGCCAGCCAGAGCCAACTGTGCAACCAGGCTGGCTCCAAGCTGCTGAGGCTGCCGCTGCCACGTTTCCCGGGGACAGATTAGCAAATCTGGGGACACTCCAGGGATGGAATTTGTCTGGGGAGAGATTTGCAAATCTGGGGACTGTCCCCGGAAACCGGGGACATCTGGTAACCCTAACTTAGGATGATATTCAATTGCAGCCAATTGCAGGAGGTGACCTACACAACAGCCATTCTAGGACTTCCTGAGCCCTTACATTCTATCCTGATCACTAAGCATATCCAGTGGAGTACTGTTAGTTGCCCCATGTATTACAAAGACTGGCCTCAACCAGAAATCAAGTATTTAGTGTTGCTGGTCCCATGCTGTGGAACTTTTTTCAGCAGAGATTCAGAGCATCTCATGAAGACTTCTTTATGCCTATGCAGCTATGGTTGGTGATCGTTAAGCTTGGGTGCAATCTTGTTGCACATCCACTTGCATAAACACAAGTGATTTCTAGGAAACTTATCTCCAGGAAGTATGTTTAGGGTTTTATAGCTTTAATAAAGTTTATTTGCAATGAGCTATGGAGGAACTATTGCCACAAGCTGTGAGGAAACCCCTCTTTGCTACCACTGTTTTGTCGAAAATAATCCCACACTTTAGTGTTTGTTTTCTTTGCTTAAGATATAACCTTTTAGTTGGCTCTCACTCGTTTACTGCTGCCACCATACATTTAAATACTAGGTCAATTATGTGCCTCTGTTTACCCAACAGTAACTGTGGGTAACTGTGGGACAAAACAGCACAGTTTCTACTTTAAATGGTAAAACAAAGTAAATCATATTTTATTTCAAAATAATTCTTATAAACATGGATACTATGAACTTAGTAACAGTTTCTTTCACTCAGAATAGTTTCAAAATAAGGTATCTGTTTCTTTAACAATTTTGCTCTTGAGTGATTCAGTTCCTCCCCCTTTTCAGACCTACAGCAATTTCCCCTAAGCAACCCCTACCCAGTTAACATTAATCAGCTAGGCACTGAGGACTCCCTCTGGAGTCTTTCCAGGTTCTTTCAGGAGTTCTGAAGTATTTACCAGGATCCAACAACCTCAGATGCTCAGCAATCTCAGGGACCCTTGGCTTCAGAGCTGTCTTAAAAGTTGTCTCTTGGGACACATGTTCTTCCCCGCAGTAACCCTTAGCCGCAGCCAGTGATTTCAGCTCTTGGCTTCTCTCAGGAGTCCTTAGCTTCCTGGTCCCCTGCCTGACTTCAGCTTCTTCCTTCAGTTGAATCTCCTGTCCTCCTCTGTGCACAGAGGCTCATTATCCACTGTGCTGTGAGAACTGCTCTTTATGCTGTATGATAACTATAGCAAAGCTGTCCATGACATGTAGTGATGATGACTCTCCTGGGTCTAAGAAACAAGTTTGCTGGCAGGGCCAGCTCCAGGTTTGTGAGAGAGAGACTGCCACGGTGCCCTGCGGTGGGTCCTCAACTTGCTGTACAATCAGTTCAATAGTATTGCATATCTTCATGCAGAGTGTGAGATTGTAAACTGGCTATTATTTCTGAAAATCCCATCATATTTTGTTCCATTGTAGCTGTTATAGCAAAGGAAGCATTAATACTTAATCAGATTTTATAAGCGGCAGAAAGGCTTGATAATTTTGCTTCCAACTATTCTAAATGGTAATCAGGTGTTAGATTTCTTGTCTCTGACCAGGAGGGACGAGCCATTGAGGCATAATTCCTCTCCCCTCCAAGCTTGTATGAGCCATGATTTTGCTCAGGTTGCACCTATAAATTATCATTTATATGGCAAAATTGCTACATAAGGAGCTTTACAATGTGTTTCCAAGCAATCCTCAAAATGATCATTTTATAGATGCAAAGGAAAAGACAATCTTTTTGACAAGACCACCCAATTTCTTTCATCAAACTGCAATTAGAACTCATCATAATTGTAGTAAGTGTACGGCATTTGATAGAACTTAGGGGTTTGTTTGTTTTTTAAAGTAGACCTCATAACTCTGTTTTTTAGGCACCATTACCTAGAGGCGGTTCCAGAATGCAGTCTAATCGAACTAATGTCCTTCCTATACCCTGTGGACTAATTGAATCAATGCAGTAAGGAATCAAGTATGCTTAAATAAAATGCCCAGTGAAGGATGCTGAGCAAGGAGAATGATGACCACTATTAACGTTTTGGTGAAGACTAAGAAAAGTAGTGACTAGGATAAATAACATGGGTAGTAAGGACAGAAAGTATTCAAAATATAATGGCTGTTAGCTTTTAATGGACAGAAGTAATTAGTTCAGGAAATGGTATATAATTCCTTTTTTATTTTGTGTCACCCAGTTCCTGTACTTTGTATTAATTGCATTAGCTTTTGGCCTTAGCAATTCTAGATGTAAATATAAATACAATAAATTAATCCAATTCCTCCTTCCCCATGGAGCACCCTGTCCCAACTTCCATGCTATTTTGGAATGTCCTTGACCTTGAGCAGATTTGGAGGGGCACAGGGAGCTGAAGCAGAAAGGAGGAATCAGCAAAAATTGCCTCTTGCCTTTTAACCTTACTGGAAGTCTCTGCTGGATCAAAGCTATTACATGAGTGGAGTGGCAGCACTGGACACCAGCCCATTTTTTAAGTCTAGTAGACTTTTTGCATAACTTATCTGCTACATACAATATCACAACCGTGGTAGAATCATAGAATTGGAAAAGACCCCAAGGGTCATCAAGTCAACCTCCTGCAATGCAGGAATCTCAACTAAAGCATCATGAACATGAAATTTATCACGGTCAGAGACAGCTTGAGAAACACAAATGGAACTACAGTCCCAATAGCAAAACAAACACTTAAAACAATATACAACAATGGATTTTAAGTTTAAAAGTGCGATAGGCATATATACACATAAAAACTTTAAAATAGACTACCTTAGAGAAATGACCCAAAGTCGCTCATGGATCCAGGTTTGGGAATTATCTTAACAAACTAGATTGAATCGGGGGGTGGTCTGCGCCTACAGATCTGTGCGCAGAATCTGGCGACAATTCAGGTCATCTTGGGGTCTTTGCCTAAAGGGAGAAGATCGAATTTTTGCTTTGCCGGGAGGTCAGCAAGCCTCACCAGCAGGGGGTCAATGGTTTCTCTGCGTGCCTCATCGTAAAAGGGACATCTAAAAAATATGTGTTCAGGGCTTCCTATATCCCCCAAAGGACAGGCGCAAATTCTCTGGTCATATGGGACATTTTTAAAGGATCCTTCCAAAACCGGCAAGGGCAGAGCCGAGCTTCTGGCAAGTGTAAAAGCCCTTCTTGCATTTTTGGATACAAGAAAAAAGAGAGATGCTGCAGGTACACCTATATATCTCTCGATTTCTAAAATTTTGTAGTCGGGGCACCTTGTCTCTCGGTGTCTATAATTCTTTTCCTAACCATTGCTAACTAAAGCATCAATGCGTCATTCAGCCAGATACAAATCTACATAACAGTTACCTTGTTCAACCCATGTTTTACCAGCTCACACAAATATCATGGGGGACTTTGTCAAAAGCCTTACTGAAATCAAGATACACTGTCCACAACATTCCCCTGATCCACCAAGCTTGTAACCCCACAAAAATGGGGGGCGGGCAGAAATTAAATTCATCTGCCATGTCTTGTTTTTGAGAAACTCATGCTGGGTCTTAGTAATTCCCGTTGAGTCTTCAACAAGAGAGAATGCTAATTGAGGAAGAACAGCCGTATATTGTACCATTTCCAATGTAGTTCTATTTTTTTCAAGTAAATCTAACCACAGGGTAAAAATAAGTGAAATGAAATATAGTGGAATAAGTCCTTTATGAAATTCACCCTGCAGACACACAAATGAAGTTCAAAGGGAGTGGCCCATTGGGCATATTCACAGTCGGCTTTTAGCTGGGTGGGTTTTTTCTTTTTAACATATAAAGTTTTGTGGTTAATGTGAGTGTGCTACCACCAGGCTTATTTTGCTGCTGACTCCGTATTTTACTGTAGACTGTTGTCTGAGTTTACTGAATTTTAAAATGGTTTTAATTATTGACTATGGTCAGTTGGAAACGGCAAGCTTCACAGCTAAGGGGGGCTTCATCTAATTTCATCCCCATTTCTCTCTCCATTCCCTACACATTCCTTGACCAATCCAGAAGGGTCCTCCAATCACCAGAATTTTAAAGGTTTACCGCACTGGTCACAGGAATAGGGCTTCTAACCAAGTTCATTACACATACATTTGTCTGGATCCAACCCATTGTGTATAAAGATGATCACCTATAGGAACTGTATTTTTGAGCAGGACTCCTTTGCCATTAGCAGCTGTAAGACTGGATATATATATATATATATATATATATATATATATTGCTAGTAAAAACATGGTAGAAAAAGCTGCACTTGGTGATCTTCAGCTAATATTACATCTTTTAATGGTACTGAGCTTTTACCAGAGAACAAGGCAGTGATTTTGTTAAATCATGGTTCTCATAAACTGTTCTTTACCATTATAGCTGAACTGGGACACACACACTTTTCCTCCTGGGCACGTGATTGAACTTTTCTGTGCATAGAAATTCACTTCAGCAAGATCTCTTTGAAAAACAAGAGCATATATTTTCCTTTATCAAAACATGGTTTACATGAATAAACATCATACTGTTTCGAGGATTACTGGTTGTGCATGAAGTCACCCATATCTTAGTCATTTATTTATTTTAAAATTGATGTGATGTATTTATTTTTGTCCTGACAAATTAAAAAAGGGGGCTTAAAAAGTTGTTCCTTTGTTTTTGCTATTGTTTTCAGTTTAAGATGAAAAGGCTTTTTATATTTCCAGAGAACATAGCAAAACTGTAACATAACTTTTAACATGTGGACTGTATAAAGTAATATACTCCAGAATACAGATGGTTAACCCTACTACACTGGGAACACATTATTGCTCAGTGCTGAAATTCTTTAGGCTCTGGTTTGAGCTGTTTGAAACCTGCAGCTGAGAATACTGAACAGCAGTGATGCAGATGAGCTCTACAAGTTCTTCCCTTTTTACCAAATGTTTTGCCAGCCAACCAAGTAGTTTTTGTTTTTGTTTAATTAAGTGTTCTGACAATATGAATTGATACTATACCATGTCTTATTTGCACATATGTCTGGAAGTCAAAGGGATGCTGAAAATACCTAGAAGGGGCTTCAGCATTTTGCTGCCTATCAAAATAGTAGAATTGCCACCTAAATATTGCCAGAAGCAAGCTTAGGGGTTCCACTGTAGGTGAGCTACCTGAGGAGTAGCATGGGGATAGTCTCCTTCATGCTCCCCAACATCACTTTTGCTGCTCCCATAGTTCTCTATACATGGGGAGGCTATATTTCTGCTGCAGAAAGTCCACTCTACTCATGGGATATCAGGTTTCTAAATTGCACGCGGAGTCAACATGATTAGGAAAGGCTTCCCACTGCAGATATACAGAGAGGCCTGGGGGAACAATGATGTTGACACAGTGCAGGCAACAAGACCAGGAAGCACATCTGCCCTTCCCCTCTTCTCATGTAAGGAGGTATGCCTGAAGAGAACTTAAGACTACAGTGGTACCTCCATTTATGGATGGGATCAATTCTGGAGGCCTGGCCGCATCTGCACACACGATTGAGCACTTCTGCGCATGCATGTGCGGGTATACTTCCGGGTTTGCCGCGTTCGCAACCCAAAGTTTACATATCCAGAGGGATACGTAAGCAGGGGTACGACTGTACCAAAATTCTTCAGGTCAGGTGGGTGAGATGAGGGCATGTTCCTAGTTGCCCAGCGTTGCTGTTTTCTGAAGGATAACAGCACAGTATTGATGGTAATATAGTTTTCTGCTGTTTTAATCCTTGTTTCAAAGTTCATGGCAAATTGATTTTCATAAGACAAGTGTTCTACACCCACCCCTTACTCGAGATATCTCTAGAAACAAAATTGACAGAATAAATGTTTCCTCTTATAACCAAGAAAACAGCAAGAACTCAGGAGGGATACATCAGGTTGTGTCATAAAGTTGACATATCTTGTCACTTCTCCAGTGCTCCTGAGAAATGATTGCTCTCTCACTTTGCACCTGTGGTTTGGGTTTTTGGCTTTTGATAGTCACTGTATAGATCGTTTATCTACTTGCCTGGTATTTTCTTGAAGGCTTCCAAGAAACATACATTTTATTCCTGTGCCCCAGGAAGCAATAGTACTTTATGCAATTATATTATTTCACTTGTCTTGCTTTGATTGCATATGTGTATGTTGTTGTTGTTTTATCTGAGTGGCATGATGGTTTGAGCCATCTGGATTGTTTTACTACAATATTCCTTGAATAGTTCACTGCTGCTTATTTAGCTTTCACTGTAATTTTGAGTTAATAGCTAGGGGTTCAAGGTTTTATATGGAAGTGCTACTATTAAACATACTTGGTGTGCACCCTTGAGATTCCATATCTTATCCTCCCTTTATGGTTAGTAACAGAGCCAGTGTGGTGTAGTAGTTAAGAGCAGGAGACTTGTAATCTAGTGAACCGGGTTCGCGTCTCCGCTCCTCCACATGCAGCTGCTGGGTGGCCTTGGGCTAGTCACACTTCTTTGAAGTCTCTCAGCCCCACTCACCTCACAGAGTGTTTGTTGTGGGGGAGGAAGGGAAAGGAGATTGTTAGCCACTTTGAGACTCCTTCGGGTAGTGATAAAGGGGGATATCAAATCCAAACTCCTCCTCCTCCTCCTCCTCCTCCTCCTCCTCCTCCTCCTCTTCTTCTTCTTCTTCTTCTTCTTCTTCTTCTTCTTCTTCTTCTTCTTCTGCTTTTCCTTCTTCAAGACAATGGATATGAGCTTGAGATCTAATCTATGTCCCCAGAAACAAGGCCCCAGAATCAACACATTTACCATTTCTGTATATGTTGAGAACCTTTCTATTCACCTTGGTGTTTTCTGACATGTGAGGCCAGACACTATGGCTTTAAGAACTTTTTGGTTATTCATTATTTTTAAACATTTATTGGTTCTTAATTATACTGTATATTTGCATATTTTATTGTTTTACATTTTATCATTGTACACCATCTGGAAATGTGAGCATGGTGAGCAGTATATAAATATTTTAAAATATTACACAAATGGGAGAATGAGGTAAAAGAACGAGATGGTAGCGTTTTGGTGTGTACTACTTGCAGATGCACTCGCAGTGACACACCCCACACACACCTCCAGGGAGCAAGGCCTGAGTAAAGAAGGTGAACAAATTGGACAGGACAACATTCTTTGATTTTAAAAATTGGTCATAACTTTATTGATTTCAGATGTAGGTTGGATTTGGCTTAGGCATTGGGTGTATATCAGGGGTCAGCAACCTACGGCCCATGGGCCACAAGTGGCCCACGAGCCACCCTTGAACTGAGCTGCCCGCTCGGCGAGTCCCCGAGCACTGCCCTAAACCGGCGCAGCACAGAGCGGGGACTCACTTCTGCGGCGCCGAAATCACATCTGCGCATGTGCAGACGCCGGAAATTGCGTCTACACAGACGCGATCCAGCCCACAGAGCGATCTCCGCTTGAGTCAACCAACCCAGGCGAGGTAAACCTTGCCAACCCCTGGTGAATATCCTTCAAAGTCTCCCCCCCCCCGGTGGAGGGCTGTTGCATGACAGGGTCAAGCCCAGGATTAACAGGTCCTTCGCAAACCACAAGTCTACATGGATAACCCTCCCAACCACTGAAGGAAGACAGAGCTGTTCCACCAAGCCTTTGGCCAGGGCACAGCCTGACTCCCTCCTTTGGCAATCTTCGCAGAACTGAGCCAGTGTGGTGTAGTGGTTAAGAGCGGTAGTCTCGTAATCTGGGGAACTGGGTTCGTGTCTCCGCTCCTCCACATGCAGCTGCTGGGTGACCTTGGGCCAGTCACACTTCTCTGAAGTCTCTCAGCCCCACTCACCTCACAGAGTGTTTGTTGTGGGGGAGGAAGGGAAAGGAGAATGTTAGCCGCTTTGAGACTCCTGAAGGGGAGTGAAAGGCGGGATATAAAATCCAAACTCTTCGTCTTCTTCTTCTCTAGCTCAATGGTTGCCATCAATTTGATTTGAATTATTTTTATAATGAAATGATTTTAGAATGTTGTATTTATTGTTGTTAGCCACCCTGAGCCCGGCTTTGGCTGGGGAGGGCAGGATATAAATAAAATTTTATTTTTATTATTATTATTATTTATTATTAAATGGCCCATCTGCCGCACAGCTTTTGCACAGAGACTTCCTACTAGACCCCTGTAACAGGGTAACCTGTTATCACACATTACTGCACCATTAACCCCAGACAGACAGCTTCAGGTCCCAAGCCCCACCCACTTGACCCTGCCGGATTGGCCAAGATTCAAATAAACAGATGGGGGGGGGGATATCTGCCATTCCCCAGTGGGCAGCCTAAGAGTTCCCCAACAGCCAACCGCCTAACCCAGGTGTTACTCCCAAAGGGTAGGTGTTTAGAGGGATGGGCTGTAACAGCTGCCCACCCCGTGACCATTCTCACTGTAGGTAGCAGATACATTAAGCCCCCCTTGAGGGCAGTGTTGGACATGGTACCGGGGCTGCAGGGGATAAGGGGATTGGCAAAAGTTTCATCTCTCCCCTCCCCCACCGGCCAGCTTCTCCACCAGTGTGCATTCACCCTACTAGTGCTTCATTCCTGCCCCTCTCTGTCCCTGGTAGGCAACAGGGATGTTGGCAAGCAAAGAGCAAGTGACTGCTGCTGCCCCACACTGCCATTTGCAGGGGTCCTCCACTGGATCAAATGCCTTCCATGGATGGAAGGATACAGGAACCCAACAGAGATAGTGAACAAGAAAGAGAAAAGAACAGGGGGTATTTTCCTATTTGCCAACATCGAGAAGCACACACTGATGCAGTTTTATTCAGTGAGCCATAATTGTAATCTGTTTTTAGCTACTGTGTTATTTAATTTTTTTGTAGAAAGTCTACTTGAAAATTAGCTGGGAAATGCAATGATCTGGTTAGTAAACAATCATCCTTATCAGTTACCTTTTTTTTTTTTAATTAAGAAGCAATGTCAGTTGAAGATAGCATCACAAAAGTATCAGCTCTTCCTCGTTTCAGAAATTGTAATGTTTGAGGCTGCTGGAGGCTTGTCGCTTAAGTAATTTGCATTAACCATGTCTAGGAAGGAGGGCATTCTGCCCAGCAGCATCTGCTGCCCCTACAAGAATTAAGGTGATAAAGAGAAAACCAGGAAATTACCAATAACTTCAGAGGAACCCTGACTCATTCAGCAGACAACACACAAAAGCTGAGACAGACATGCATCAAAAGGAAGCCCCTAACAAGGGTTTGGTGGGGAACCTAAGTAATACCATAGATCCAAAAAGGCTTAGTAATTTACAGAAAGGTGGGAAGAAGAGGAGGAGGAGGAGGAGGAGTTTGGATTTGATATCCCGCTTTATCACTACCCGAAGGAGTCTCAAAACGGCTAACATTCTCCTTTCCCTTCCTCCACCACAACAAACACTCTGTGAGGTGAGTGGGGCTGAGAGACTTCAGAGAAGTGTGACTAGACCAAGGTCACCCAGCAGCTGCATGTGGAGGAGCGGAGACGTGAACCTGGTTCACCAGATTATGAGTCTACTGCTCTTAATCACTACACCACACTGGAAAGAGTTTAGAGAGCTGATTATATATTATAAAGGGGAAAGGCCTTTCACTTCCCTTGGCCTGGCCCTCACATCTTGTCCACCAGTAAGTGTGGATGGCCTGGCAATATGTACTTCCCTTCCCCCCCCCCCATACCCCACCTAGAAATGTGACTGTTTCACCTAACAGAGAAGATTGGCTACAGGCCTGATCAGATACAGTGGAACCTCGGGTTACAAATGCCTCAGGTTACAAACGCTTCAGGTTACAAACTCCGCTAACCTGGAAGAGTTACCTCAAGGTGAAAACTTTGCCCCAGGATAAGAACGGAAATCATGTGCTGGCAGCGCAGCGGCAGCAAAAGGCCCCATTAGCAAAAGCACACCTCTAGTTAAGAACAGTTTCAGGTTAAGAATGGACCTCCGGAACGAATTAAGTTTGTAACTAGAGGTACCACTGTACTTGAATTCTCCTGAAATTCATAGGGCTCATTCAGAAATGTAGTAGTACTTACTTGTTATCCATATACAATCTGTTTCCCAACTGGAACAATTTCCATTATCCTTTATCAAAATTGCATTGTTAAAATATTGTTAAAAGGATTGCGTGCCACCCCAAATCTCCATTGGGTTCCAAGTATTCACCCAGGGTTTTATTTCTGTTGGGAAATCAAGACACAACAGAGACCAGTGTCTTTAAGAAATATGGTTTATTGTACACATATTTTAGACCTGGGTCTACTTTGAAGAGAGTTCGGAGAGGTACATCTCCAGAGGGGCTTGTTCCTCCCAGCAGTACAGCACTGTAGTCCAGGCATCATTTCTGTGGTTCTATCCCAGTCTGCCAAGATGGCCTCTAAATTTCAAAAGGACACATTATTTACTGTGTGAAATCACACTTCCTATAATCTCCCCCTCCCAGCTCTATTTGCCCAGAGCTCTGGCAGAAGGTCATTGACTGGCCATTGTTCAGTTATTACTCCCTGATGGACCTTCTCCCCAGGCAATTTTCTGGTTTAGCCTGCCTTTTCAATCTAACATCTGACATCTTCCCTTCAATATTGTAACTATTATCTAAATTCTACCATTTATTGATTTCTAACATTACATAACAATTCTAGCAGTTATGGGTGTCCTTACACATCCAAACTCTGTTACCCCAGATCTGTAAAAAAAATACATTCATGTTAGACAGTGCCAGAAAAAAGAGGTACCAGAACTTGCCATGAACACCTCAGTTGTTCTCTTAAAATGGCAATGGTGCCCATCTGAAAGGTGCCGGAACTGAGTTCTGGTGAGTTCCTCCCATCTCTTCACTCTCATTAGCACTTGTATGCTGGAAGAAGGCAGTCGAACAGGGAACACCAGCAAGGATGAAGGATGACCTGGAGTCTCCAGGGTTGCTAGTGAGGCACCAGCAGGACTGTGGCTTGGAACATTACTGCCAATTCTGGCAGGAGTTCAATCTCTCCTCACAGTTCAGTCTGGAATCTGCAGCTTGGTGTCATCAGTCCATTCTAACAGCATGTCATGCTCCCACCACATTTTTGTTGCATATTTAGACTGTGATTAGAGGTGGAGAATACATGTTTTAAATAAATGAAAACTGTAAATTTCTATTTATTAATTTCTGGTGATAACATTCTGATGTTTTATTGTGCTTAGTCGCTTTTAGGTATTTTTAAATTGTTTGGAAATGTTTTAAATAAGCTTTTATTTTTAATTGTATTGCTATTGCTGAAGTGTTCTGATTAGCATTATTTCAACATTTTCTTTGAACCTCAATATGAGATGACATTTTCTCTGTGTTTCTTTTTTTACCTGTTTCAGGTCTCAGGGTGGAGAATTTGGAACTGAATCAAAATCTACACACTCAGGGTAAGACTGATAATTTCTGTTACCTTTTTTTGCTGCAAAGTGCTTAATAATCTAAGAAATTAAATTCTAGTGAGAAGGTGCTCTACTCAGAGATGGATAACAGGCATGTTTTTGCTATTTGAAGTTATTTTGAGACAGCAGGAAGTTACGTGGCATATATGTGGGCAGATGTTTCTGCAGTTTCAGTTTTAAGAAGCCAATAAGATGGTCCTTGTTTCTATCTAGAATTGGTTGAACAAATCAGTGCTTTTTGACAGACATATGTTACCATGTTTGAGCTTCAGGTAGGTAGCCGTGTTGGTGTGATGCAGTCGAAATAAATAAATAAAAATTGTCCACTAGCACCTTAGTGACCAACTAAATATGTTCTGGGTATAAGCTGTTCTGTGCATGCACACTTCTTCATGTTTGAACTGTTCTTGTAGATCCTGTATTTTTGCACTGGCCATGATCCAAAGACACATAGGACAAACTTTTTATAGTGAGCCAAAATTTAATGTCCATGGTGAAGTCTCTCTTTGAAGTTTAGGTTAAACTCTTGTTTGTAGTCCTATGGTTTGGGAAAGGGTGTGATTTCAACGTAGATTTTGAAACATGCCTGAGATATAGTTGCTTTTTAAAATGGGAGATGTTCTGCTGAAATAAATTCCAGTTATAAACAGAAAAAAAGATTCATGGTAAGAAATTCCATGATGGAAAGGAATAAAGCCTACCAGAAGTAGAAAGTAAAATGTGCTTTATCACCTGTCAAGCATTATCAAAATGGGTTTCAGCAGCCAAACTTTAATACCATAGCTCCAGGAAGTAAAAAAATGGATGCTTTTTTCACTGAAAATAAAAATTAGGGGTATGTTGTTAGGGCTTGGAACTGTTTTATATCCTATGCATTCCAATAAACAGGGGGGGGGGGGACCTCTCAAAAAACCCCACAGCTCTAAACCTATTGAGAATAGGGATTTTCAGATGATCCTGTACTGCATATTTACATGGAAGTAAGTTTGTTTAACAGAGTTTACTGACAATAAGTAGCAGTCTGCTGTGATTTAACAGCCAACAAAGTAACTGTGAAAGTTGAACTGATAACCTTAACACTGTTTCCAGAATGCTCTGCGATGTTTAAGACTGTTCTATAGGATTATGGATAATAAACTCAAGTGCTTGTTTACACAGAGATGCTCTAGTTAGCATTCCACTGAGATAAAGCTTATAAGGTAACATCATTTGTATTACACAAATTAGCTGTCATGCACAGAACATTTGGGCAGACAACAAAAGCCCCAAAGAGCAGAAAACCCAAGCCCAGGAGAACTAGCTTGTCAGCTTTGTTTTGTGGTTTTGTTGATTGTGTGAAAACAGCAGTATCAAATGTATTCCAGGAAAAGTGATATGCCTCACTACCCCCTTCCACTGTAAAAATACAACCTCAACTGTTTAAAGCCAAGTATATGGTTCCATTCACGAAACGCCTCTGAAGGGGGTTGCAAAAATGAAGGTTTTTCCTAAACAACATATGATTCATCTGGGGAAAAAAGGTTTGCTGTACCCAGTTGTCCCTGAATGTACAAAACTTGCTTTCTTTTAAAATGTATTTTTACATATTATGATGGGGAATATTATTTTTGGGTTATTCAAGAATTAGGAGCTTCCTCTGCATTCCCATCATTCTTGGTCTGCTCCTTGACCAGCAGCATTTGATTAACAACCTTGAGATGAAACCATATTTTTGTTAACCATTCTGATATTGTTGCATGCCACCCCCAATCTCTGAGTAGTGCAAGATTCCAGGCTTTCCAGGCCCTTACACAGGGTTCATGTTTCCTTTTAGAATGAGGCATGGTGGAGACTGTGATTTATTTACGCATGCATACAACCTGAGCATACGATGAAGAGGTTCACAGCATTATCACCCCAAAAGGGTATTGTTTCTCCCATAGCGGCAACCTTGATTCAAACAGAAATCAAACATTGCTCTACAACATTGCTCTTCCCTCCCTCTCCAGCTTGCTGATTTCCTTCTAGATCGCATCCCTGCCATACCCTCCAACTATCCCTATTTTAATGGGACATTCCCAGAATAACTGAAGTCATCTGAGCTTCATCCCAGCATGTTCTGGGGTTGAGCTGGTACTTGCAGCCAGCACTGATGCTTGCAGTGGTGTCATGCTCTCCCAAGGGCGCAGCACCAAAAGATGCATTTGTTTTGGTATTGTGCTCCCATACAAGCCAACCGACTCACGCGGCAACAAAAGACACTCTCATGTCCCGATTTTCATCAGGGGATTGTGGAAGGATATCCCCTGCTACCTCTGCTTCAAACTCTGCCTTTTTCTGTTGAGGGATGGGCCCCACCCATTTGCTGTCACACTCTGAGCCTCTTAATGCCCTTTAATGGCTCTAGTTACAGGTAGGTAGCAGTGTTGGTCTGTCATAGTCGAAACAAAAATAAATAAATAAATAAATCCTTCCAGTAGCGCCTCACAGACCAACTAAGTTTGTTACTGGTATGAGCTTTCCTGTGCATGCACACTTCTTCAGATAAACTGAAACAGAAGTCACCAGACCCTTATATATAGTGAGAGGGTGGGGAGGGGTATTGCTCAGAAGGGTGGTGGGAATGGGTGCTTGGCTGATAGGTCTGGTAAACCTGTTGACGACTGTTAACGACTGGTCTTACAGGAAAAAGCAAGGAGTGAGATGGCTAAAAATAGCTTTAGCATGTATAATGAGATAAGAATCCAATGTCTCTATTCAGACCAGGTCTCTCCATGGTTTTAAGTTTAGTAATAAGATGGTAATAAGTTGCAATTCAGCAACTTCTCTTTCCAGTCTATTTCTGAAATTCTTTTGTAATAAGACAGCTACTTCGAGATCTTGTATAGAATGTCCTGGGAGATTGAAGTTTTCTCCGACTGGTTTCTGTGTCTTGTGATTCCTGATATCAGATTTATGTCCATTTATCCTTTGGCTATAACCTCGCCAGGAGGCTAGCCTGGCTATTCCAAGAATTAGAAGCCTTGATAAATTTCATACTTCCTGGATCCAGGTATTAGAGGGGTCTGGCATGCAGCATACTTCACCCCCCCAAACACACACACACACACACACACACACACACACCATATAACAGGGATAAGGAACTATGTGGCTATCTGGATGGTGCCATCATTCCTGACCATTGGCCATACTTGCTGGGGCTAACAGAACTTACTGACTAGCTTACTCAATTTCAGATCCCTGGCTTATGGGAGCCCTTGAGCATTTGCACTACTTTGGCAATGAAAGGAAACAAGCTGATGAACAAGCAAGTTGTTCCGTTTTGATTATGGAATAGTGAAATGTAAGGATACTTGGAAATGAAACGAAAATGGGAATGTTTCCTATGAAAGCTAGCCATGTAATGTTGTGCAGTTTTGAGTGAAAATCACCTGTGCATATATCTCCCAGGAAATCCCACGAAAACTTTAGAAGGTGCACTTGTTTTCTGTAGTTACTAATGACTCAAAACTGATTTAGTGTCATAGGGTTCCTCATCCCAGTCATGAAGATCTGCTTTCAAATGTAGGTGATGAAAAGGAAATCCTGCTTTTTTAAAAACCAGAAGTACATGGCCTTCTGCAGTTTCATTATTTCAGTGCTCAGAGTTCTCTCTTTATAATAAAACGGTACATAGAATGACTGCATTAGGTTAATCCATAGATTATAGGATAGGGTTGAAATGAAAAGGTTTTGAAACTTTAATTTTATGTAGTCTAGGAAGGAAAAAGATGTTTAAATGGAACAAATCTAATTGAATTATATAAACTTTAAAGGGAAGTACTTGATAATGTCAGAAAGATTAGCTTCTTCTAGCACGGCATAAATGATGAGTCTATGAAGCAAAAGACAGTCTCAGAAATTGGAATTCAAATAGGCAAGGAGGAGTTCTTTGTGTAACCTGGCAAAAATGCAGGAAAGTCTTACAGGCACCATTACTCAAGCAAGTCTAGGCTATACAGCAAAAGACAAAACAATACACTGTATAGTTAGTATATTATAGACCAAGAAATGCTTAGGAGTCTTCCAGACCTACCAGTGGTGATTTGTGTTTTAATTTATTTTGGGGGGGAAATAAGCCTAATCAGTTGCATTAGAATTAGTGGTGAGAATAGAAGTATCAGTTACAATTTTATAGGTTTGTAATGAAGGCTTTTTGTGTTTCACTATCACATTGCATACATTCAAGTGTTGACTAAACTTTTTTTGTTTTATTTATTTATTTTGGCCTACTGATGTGTTTGGTAGGTCATAAGTAAATCACACTGAATTCAATGCGACAAACTCCCAAGTAAATCTGTATAGCCCTGCACTGTCCAACTAGTAGAAATCCAATGAATTTTGTTCTTTATGCTTAATAAGGTGTTACATGCTATGAAGATGCAGATCAGTGTATCAGCAGTTTAAGCCAGGAATTCTGGTCTGTTAGCTCTAAGGTTTCCTAATACCATATATAATACCATTTTTTTGATGTTGTCTCATTCTATAGCTTCCCCCCCCCAAAAAAAAAAACCAAAAACATGGTACCTTATCAAGCTGGCTGGCATATCCTGATATACTATACTACAGTTGTACCTTGGTTGTCAAACACCTTGGTACTCGGACGTTTTGGCTCCCAAACGCTGCAAACCTGGAAGTAAGTGTTCCTGTTTGCGAACATTTTTTGGAAGCCAAATGTCCGTTTCGGCTGTCGGCATTGTTTCCAGGGCCAAACAGCCAATCAGAAGCCATGCCTTGGTTTGCGAACGTTTTGGAAGTCGAACGGACTTCCGGAATGGATTCCGATCGACAACCAAGGTATGACTGTATATTATAATATAACACACTTGGTATGATGTATATTTAAGTGTGTCTTCTAATTAAGCTTTCCCAGCCCCAGATGTTTTTTTCTTTATCCTACACCAAATAAATACAATAATTGAATATTTTTCACTGAATAGTTCATTCAATCTAGAGTATTAAAAGGTAGGGAGTAGTTGCTGTCCAAATTATCCAATTATACTGAGTTTTATTTAAAAACAACAACAACCAACAGTGACAGAATGACTCGACACATTATATACTACAGTTACCCTTTGTATAACCACTGGCTTAAGATTTAATGCAAAATCATTAAATCAGTGCTTAGGTAATAGTGACAAATTTTCTAAAAAGATACAAGATGTAGGAAAAGCATTAATATTACAAGTCCATTCTTCTACATTTCAATCTGTTCTTTGTTCCCACTCTAAGAAATGCAGTTTGGAAGAAGGTGGAATGAGTGGGAAGGCAGTACTGGAATAAGCTCATTGTTAGTGATAGGGGTGGTCACCCCTTTGGTTCTGCCAGTCCATCACAAGCTGTGCAATGCATCATTTCCCCCCCCCCCTTCTGTACGTTGCACCTCCCACTCATAACCGCAAGGCTTGGGGTGACGAGAGGATATTGAGCACTTCTGGGACGTCGCTGCTAGCAGGGGTGGGTGGGTTGTTAGTAAAAAGACTGGCTCTGCTTTGCTGCCTAATTTTCACAAGAGATAATGATCTGGTTTAGAAAGAATTGCCCAGAAGCAGCTGTAACAATTGGAGTTGGGGGCATAACGTCACCTTATTATGAAGTGAAGCGTATCTGAATCAAGTTCCGAGCAGCAGCGGTTTTTGTCAACACAGCCCCTGTTCAAAACTTGTCCTGTGGATTTGAGTAGTTCTGTACTCATTGTGACGGTTGATTACCTAGTCCTTCCTCATCCCCTGATAAACAACCATTCTCAGTAAACTGCAAAATGAAGTAACTACTTTAAGCATCTTAGGACTATTCCGAAAAAAATCCCAAAAGGTTTCAAAGTAGAAAATATCAGCTGGAAAACTGGACTCTCATAGTGGGGGGAAAAGTACCATGAGAACTGTACTTAGGCCCATTTATTTCAATAGGTCTACTGTGTATGACTAATAATAATAATAACAATTAATTATTTTTTTTTTATATCCCACCCTCCCCAGCCGAAGCCGGGCTCAGGGGGCTAACAACAATAAAATAATACAACATTCTAAAATCATTTCATTATAAAATTAATTCAAATCAAATTGATGGCAACCATTGGGCTAGAGTTCTGTGAAGATTGCCAAAGAAGGGAGTCAGGCTGTGCCCTGGCCAAAGGCTTGGTGGAACAGCTCTGTCTTGCAGGCCCTGCGGAAAGATGTCAAGTCCCGCAGGGCCCTAGTCTCTTGTGGCAGAGCATTCCACCAGATTGGAGCCACAGCCGAAAAAGCCCTGGCTCTGGTTGAGGCCAGCCTAACCTCTCTGTGGCCTGGGACCTCCAAGATGTTTTTGTTTGAAGATCATAATGCTGGATATCATCCCATATCTATTGGGTCTGTCCCATTTTATGGAGCAGAATATAATCTTTCGCCATCCTCCATGTGAGAGCCCTTTAGATATCTGAAGATGTCAAGCTGGGTCTTCTTTTCCCCTCCCCTTTTTTGAAGATGGGGACAACATTTGCCCACCTACAATCCGCAGGGACCTACCAACTGAGCTATCCCAGACACCTCTTCTTCAAGAAGAGGAATGAAGAGACTAAGGATTCTCATGCAGACTAAGGGAAAAGGGACTGCCACACCCACCCACAATTCAGTGTTTCTTTCCACCCAATAAACTCAGCCAACATATCCACAGTAATCATTTGTTAAAGATATATTAGTTCACTACTGTTATTTTTAAGATGTATGTGTCCCATTTGTCACAGTGTTGTTGTTGTTTTTGGTCTCAAGAGGCATCTGCAGTATATGAGATTGTGAAGTATTCTGTCTCATCATCTCTATTGAATGAAAACTTTTGTGCTTAGGTAAGAATTATTTTTATCATGGCGGGGCTCTGCTTGCTTACGTGTGTGTGTTTTAATCTATAAAACAATAAAAAGGACGGTTAAAAAAAACATAGGCTAGATGAGAGAGAAAAATAACCTAGAATTCCCAGATTCCCAGAGGACTCATTGTAATAACTGAGCACAAAAGAACACCCTTTGCTGTAGTTTTAATTTATATTTTAAATGTAGTAAAACTTTGGAAATAGATTGGTGTTAGGCTTTTCTTATTAATGTGAGATTATAATTTCTGTCATAATAGTGAGTAAAATTTTACTTGCAGTAAGCCCACAATTTAAGCAGAGGTTACATTCGAGGGATCACACCTAAAGCCAAAATTGTGTATAGTCAAAAGTTCATCGGGTCAATGGTGGGCAGGATTGCCAAAGTCAGTTTTCCCAGAACCCTGCCTGCTTTTCGTCCCTTTTTAATTATTTTGCATTGTAATTCCCTCACTTTTTATTTTTATTTTTCTCCTTTACAACCATGTGAATGCGCGCACGCGCACCCACCCACCCACACACAAAAGAATGCAAACTTAGAACAATTTTACATGTTCCTGAGCATGTGTGCTCTGATAAAACATTGCCCTCTCTTAACCTCAATAAATAATTGTTTGAGGAGCACACCATACATTGAACCTTTCTGATCAGTTCCCACTTGAATATTTTACCAAGTTCATTTTCACCAAGACCAGCTGTTTCCCAACCACGATCCACCTCTACCCCACTACTGGAGTTCCACTCTCCTCTATGGTAGGAGAAAGCGTGTAGATGAACTGTGGAATTTGCTGTCACAAGGTGATGTTGTGGCCACAACTTGGTTAGCTTTCAAGGGGAATTAGACAAAGTCATGGAGGACAAAGCTGGGTAGTAGTCGTCATTATGGCTTTATTTTACCTCTGGTATCTGCCGCTATTGTAATTAGTAGTTGTTGGGAAACACGAGTGAGAAAGTGTGAAAATGCTCACTTCCTGATAATAGGTGTCCCATAAAAATCTGAGTGGTCACTGTGATAGCAGAATGCTGGCCTAGATAAGCCTTTGATATGAGGCAATTGGACTTTTCTTATTTTCTTGGATCACTCATCCTTCAACCAAACAGACCTGCCAGCCAGGCACTAAGAGAAATTCCTTTCATCATTAAGGAGAGAATATGCCACCAAGACCTATTTTAGCCTCCGACAGCATTGTACTTCAGCTACTCTCTTCCCTTTGGCAACACAACTTATTTTCACACACATACACCCTGCCCATTCTTGGTTCTTATTCCAAATCAAGGGAGATCAGGGGCCTAGTTTGGCCCTAATGATTCTACCAAGGCATCTCTTATTCCCTCCCCCCAGGCAACTTACTCAGTGATTAGCTATGATAGAATGAGGAACCACTGAAGAGGGTGACCAATTTTTTTGCTAGGGAGGGTTTGGGTTTGAGGATGAAGAGGCATATATATGGAGGGGGGGTTGTTTTTGTTTTAGAAAATTGCAGAAGTAAGGAATAAAATCAGCATGGAGCTTGCTCGGTCAAATGGTGAAACATAACCTTTAAATATGACAGGTAAAAATATTACCTTGAAGATACTATCTTTGATAGTCTTCCTACTCCATTCAACCTTGCCTGAAATATTATGCATCTATTTTTCTAGGTTTACTACAATACTAATGAAATGTATTAGCATCACAGCTGGGATCAAAGAGCTCTTTTGGGGAAAACCTTGTGGCTCCAAGTTTGCAATTTGCTTTCTGTTCTGCACCAAGTTTCATTCATCAGAAGCTTTATTTTCTGCTGCTTTAAATCAAGAAAAGTTAAAGCAATAAATATGCTTCATAAAAAATGGGATCTTATTTTAATATTTGTAGGTGGGCTTTGGCTCTAAAACAATGGTGTGATACAGCACTCCTTCATGCATAAACACAGCAGTGTAGGAAGCATTCTTCCGTGGTTTCATTTCACTCCGTCAAAAAGTATTTTGAACTTGGGAGAGCCACCTGGGCTGAGTCAATCATGAGCATCTTCCCAGCTGTTAGGAGTTTGTGGTTGCCAGACATCCTCTAAATTCCTGGACCTAGTAACTGTTAGAATTTAATCAAGTTTTCTGAACCCCTGGATCCAGCAAGGGTTAGAATATAAGTCAGGCTAGCTTCCTCATGAGGCTATTAAGAGAACAAAGGAAAGGTGATGAGCCATTAAGAAAGCAATGGAGAGGTGGCTCTGTGCCAGAGGGCAAATTGGTGGGGCCCCTCCTCCAGATCTTAGTGACTTAGAAGACCAACAGCCAGAGTTGTCACCAATTGTGTCAGTCCATTAGTGGCAGATGTTGAGGGGCCAGCTGGTGAACTGAGCAAAGGGACATCTCTGTTCAATCGAACCACCCCACAGACAGCCTGGCATAAGAGGTGTTTGGATTGCTCTGTAAGGCTGCAATTGTAATGATGCTTTCCTAGGAACATGCCCCATTGAATTCAATAGAATTTTCCTCTGTGTAGACATGCTTAGAATTGCCCTGGAGGGAGATCAGTGCATTATTTTATCAAAGCCTTAAAAATAGCACTATAAATCGGTTTACAACCTTTTTTCCCCACCCTTACATACAGTTTACAAATAGCAGTTGACTTGCTGGACAAAGCTCTGATTGGCCTAAGGTGTTTTATCACCCACTTAAAAAAAGAAAGAAAAAGGTTTCTTTACAAAAATTCCACAACTACAAAATATTCATTAAATCATACTTTAATCACATAATAAGTTATATATTGTTAAGCAGATATTATCCAAATATATCAAGGTGCTTTATAAGTTCGGACAAAACCCAAAGGGATTTTGTATTTGATTAGCAAAAGTTTTCCATTTCCAAATTTGGGGGTGTTTTTATATCCTTTTGATTCTAACATTTGGCAGCATTGCCATTTTAATACTTTCTTAGTTCCACTGACTAGCAGGCTGATCATTTGATGACATATTAGTCCCCCCCCCCCAGCTGATACCCTTTAAAATTATTACCTGATAATAGTCAAGCTTTTTTAAACATGCAGAAATAATTAGTAATGGGCATTCTAATGGCAGTCACCACCAATAGATTATTAACAATTGTTCTCAGGCTGATTTCATGACATGCCTTTGACCTTCCTGAACAATTCACAGCAATCCCTCTAACAATCTTTCTCGTTCTTGTCAACTTTCAGAAAAAGGAAGGAATTCTACTAAGCAATTACTTTATATTCAAAGGCCATGTCAATATCTGCTTATCATAAGCCTAGAGTGACTCACATTTACAAAGGATGTAGAATAGAAAATGGAAATTAAATGCTAAAGTTAAATTATTACTTTCATCAAAATTCCATTGTTCTTATTAAATACCTGAAACATAAATGATTTAAAATGCACCTGAGCTGAAACCTTTCTGTTTACTTATTCAAAGGCTTTGGTAACTTTGCTGAGAAGGGCACATTTGGATTGCTTCTCAAGACCATAAGGGTACAGTGGTGCCTCGCAAGATGAAATTAATCCGTTCCGCGAGTCTCTTCGTCTTGCGGTTTTTTCGTCTTGCGAAGCACGGCTATTAGCGGCTTAGCGGCTTTAAGAAAAAGGAAACAAACTTGCAAGAACTCGCAAGACGTTTCGTCTTGCAAAGCAAGCCCATAGGGAAATTCGTCTTGCGGAACGACTCAAAAAACGGAAAACTCTTTCGTCTTGCGCGTTTTTCGTCTTGCGAGGTACCACTGTATTTGCAAAGGATAGTTCATGATGGCTCTCTCCTCAGAACAAGGATAATCAGGAGAGTGTGTCTCCTTGGTGAGCTCTCTCATCCTTTCTCCTTGCATGGGAATGCAGTTTCACAGCAGAGAAGAGCAGGTTTGTGGTGCATTAAACAAACAAAAAAAAAAGTTAAAGAACCCCTGGATGGTTTGTTGTTGTTTAGTCGTTTAGCTGTGTCCGACTCTTCGTGACCCCATGGACCAGAGCACGCCAGGCACTTCTGTCCTCCACTGCCTCCCGCAGTTTGGTCAGACTCATGCTGGTAGCTTCGAGAACACTGTCCAACCATCTCGTCCTCTGTTGTCCCCTTCTCCTTGTGCCCTCCATCTTTCCCAACATCAGGGTCTTTTCCAGGGAGTCCTCTCTTCTCATGAGGTGGCCAAAGTATTGGAGCCTCAGCTTCAGGATCTGTCCTCCCAGTGAGCACTCAGGGCTGATTTCCTTAAGGATGGATAGGTTTAATCTTCTTGCAGTCCATGGAACTCTCAAGGGTCTTCTCCAGCACCATAATGAAAAAGCATCAATTTTTCGGCGATCAGCCTTCTTTATGGTCCAGCTCTCACTGGACCAGAGAAGAGCAGGTTTGTTGTGCATTAAACAAATAAAAAAAGTTAAAGAACCCCTGGATGGATATGTCCAGTCAAAGGCGACTAAGGGGTTGTGGCGCTCATTTCACTTTCAGGCCGAGGGAGCCGGTGATTGTCCACAGACAGCTTTTTGGGTCGTGTGGCCAGCAGCATTAAGCCACTTCTGATGCAACAGAACACCGTGACAGAAGCGCACAGAAATCCTATTTATCTACTTGTGCTGGCGTGCTTCTGAATTGCTAGATTGGCAGGAGCTGGGACAGAGCAACGGGAACTCACCCCATCATGGGGATTTGAACTGCCAACCTTCTGATCGGCAAGCCCAAGAGACTTAGTGGTTTAGACTTTTTGCAAGGAGGTAATCACCAGAAGGCCCTCAGAGCTGGATCTCAGTGTCCTGGCTGAACAATCGGGGTGGAGATGCTCCCTCAAGTCTATGGGGCCAAGGCTATTGAGGGCTTTAAACAGGGGTCAGCAAACTTTTTTTAGCAGGGGGCCGGTCCACTGTCCCTCAGACCTTGGGGGGGGAGTATTTTTTTTAAAAAAATATGAACAAATTCCTATGCCCCACAAATAACCCAGAGATGCATTTTAAATAAAAGGACACATTCTACTCATGTAAAAACACACTGATTCCTGGACCATCCACTGGCCAGATTTAGAAGGCGATTAGGCTGGATCTGGCCCCCAGGGCCTTAGTTTGCCTATCCCTGGCTTTAAAGGTCAACACTTTGAATGGGTCATTTGGATATGAAAATGAAGCTGGTGGAGACAGATTCTTCATCTCACCTCATTAAACATGGATTCATGGACTGTTAAAGCTTCAGTTCACTGCAGATCAATTAATAGATAGTTGAGAGAGGGAGTCCCACCCATTTGCACTCTGGCACAGAGCTACTTCCTTTGTTTTCTTAACAATGCATACTTAGTGTGCCATTACCTGGCTGGCCTGGCTATTCCAGCAATTGAATCCATGCTGGATCCAGGAATTAGAAGGATGTCTAGGCATGCAGCCAGCCAGCCAGCCCACAAGCACCCTAGGTTTCAATGGAGCTTTCTGCCAAGTAATTCTGTTACAGTTGCAGTTTTTATATTAATCAAATTGTAACCTTCATCTCATTCAAGTTTTGTCACTTAGTTCCTATATAATGCATATTATCCATGCTGTAAATCTGTAACTGGATTATGGTGAATTATCAAAGGACGCCCCACTTTTCCAAAGGCAACTAGACAATAGAATGTATATGAATCAGTAAGTGTGTGTTTGTGTGTGTGTTTGGGGCACACTCTGTTTTCCTCATAGCTGAATATGTTAAGTATAATTAATTTTGTACTGCAAAATCATTCTGCTTCTCTGATGCTGATTTTATCAGCCATTATAAATATTTGTACCTGATATGAAACTTTCTCCTTATTTAGCAGATTGTGGTTATGCTGACATATCATCAAGATAAGACTTCTCTTGATTTAACTTCTTGATAAAGAGATATTGCCGTAAACTGTATTGAGGAACAAATTTGAAAACACAGTTAAGCTTGCAAAAACCCTTTAAACAGAATGTTTGCAATTCTGGAGGTAATAAAATGGATTAGATTTCATTGTGCAGCTGAACAGAATACAGTATATAATATGTCAGCCTTACACGACAGATTATTAATACACTGCCACTGTTATCAGTAGATACTAATCTGCAGTGATGGCCATGAACTTGAAACTACTCTGTTTCCCCCTAAGTATCCTTGGCTTCTAAATCACGTTTATTCTTTCAATACAAATGATTTTCTGCACCACAAAGAGCAGCATATATATCTGTTATGCCATACAATTGATGACCTTCAGGTTGTTAAGTAATATATTTGCGTTAAACAGTAGGCCATAAATTGCCACACAAATTAATCTTCTTCATTCTGCTTCCTGCCAAGGTTGTCTGTGCTTACAGTATTTGGGAATGTTGCAAATCAATATAGCGGTGCCCATTGAATTATATCAGCATTGGAGAACCACTGCTTTACGGGCCAAACCAGATCTGCCAAGCTACCCAGTTTGGCCAACAAAGCCATTTTTGGCTGTACACAGCCACCTCTCACTCACCTGCCATCAAATGATGTCAGGTGTGGGGCAGGTGCAAGGAACAGTCATGAATGCATGATTTAGAGTGTGCCCCATTCCCCCTCCCCCTTTGCAGTAGGACTTGTAGTTGGTGCCATTAAAATTTGGTGCAGGAAAAGGTTCCACTTTGGGGCTATAAATAAAAGTGTGCCAAAATTATTATTAGGCCAGGGGTTCAGGAACCTGTTGCTTTCTAGATTTTGTTGGACATTAATTCCTATCATCCTTATCTGCCACAGCTAGTGGTCAGGGATTATGTCAGTTGTACTAAGCAAACCATCTTTCAAGGTGCCAGCAAAAGTATTCGTTGACAATGCGATCTTGTACATGCCTAGTCAGACAATGTGTTTAATGGGACTTACTCCCAGGTAAGCAGGTATAGGATTGCAGCTTTACTGTCATTTTCTGAAAGCACTTTTGTGGAGAGAAATGGACCTGTCATGTTCTACCTAATGGGCTTCTTCGAAGAATTGTTATCTGTGCTCCATCAGTGCATGGGTTTTGCATGACAAGAAGAGTGCTCACTTTCACGTATGTTTGTAAAACTACCTCTCACTGAATGTAGGCAGAAAAGCTTTGTACAAAGATCAGCAGTCTATGGGCCCTAGGACATTTTCCAGCATAGGGTTCCTCTCCAGTTAATGCTTTTCTTAATTGGAACAGTTGACTGAATGTGTGACTTGCAGCTTTTTATCATATGAAGAGTTCAGTATTTGGTTTAGTTAGTATCAAGAAAATATGGACACCCTTGGGCCTATTCTATAAACAACAGCAAAAAGTGGATCATTTCTTTTCTAATTTAAGGCACATTCCCCTTGGCTCAGTAGCTACCGAATTCTTTATTTAATCATGCTGAATTTCCTAGAATTGCTAGCGGACATCTCTCCCCCTCCACTGCTCTGCTCCGGAATGAGACACAGTCTAAGTAACTAAAGCAGAATCAGAAATCAAGGACAAAACAGTTGATCCATGATGCCGATTGTATCTCCGAATATAGTAATTTATTTATTTTTATTTTTATTTTAAAGTTTATTTTGGTTACTTGAACTGTGTTTGAAGAAAGCCTTCTGGTTGGCTGTCATTCTTTTCCGTGGCTAGATTCTGCCTCTGCCATATGCCCTTCCTATTATATAAAGTGTTTTCGCTTAACTGGATTTCTGTCTCTGTGTTCTTAACCTGAGAAAGCTATTCCAGTTTACTGGGCTGCAATAAATTGCTGGTTCAGCATACAATGACACAGTAAGGGCTTTCATACAAAATTGGTATACTATTGATAAATCCAGTGAGGGAAACTGGCACAGCTTCCCATCACGCGTCATTCCAAATAAAAAATAGTAATCAGTTTGGCATAGGTAGCAGCAAATCTTCATGGTCACCACTGCAATTTCCCCTAGAAGAATCCCACCATCCAGACAGGCTGCTCAGGACTTTTGCTTTTATTTGGAGAGGAACAATGATTTTTGATACCAGGTCCATAGTTCTCTGAAGAGTTTCAATGTGCCTTTAGATATTTTTGTTGCATCTAGATTTGGTGTCCTTTCCTATTCCTGGATTTAAAAATGCAGTGTTCTGTTCCCCAGTGGGCAACCCTGTCATCCTCTAATGGGGTGGGAGAACCATGGCACTTGGAAATTATGTCTTTTGTGGTCATGTTTATATTGCTTTCTTTTCCTGTTCAGAGCAGGAACTATTGTTTCAATAGAATATCGCTCCTTTGCATCTCTACTACAGAAATACCATCATTCAGATTACAGTAGCCAATTGACTTGTGACTTTGAACAGGAATAGACTAAAGGAAGGAAAACATCAGCTTTCACTTGCTCACTCTTTGTTTTCTTAAGTGTTGGTTGCTGAAAATTATAGCAGTGTGGGAATGCAAGCACACTATGCTGGGAATTTTAGGTGAGATACCTACACAGTGGAAGTTGCTTCCAGTACCAGTCACCACACGAAAGCGGAGGAAGGTACAGATAGTTTAAGGCTCAGTTAAACAGTTCTGGACATAGATATACAGTGGTACCTCAGGTTAAGTACTTAATTCGTTCCGGAGTTCTGTACTTAACATGAAACTGTTCTTAACCTGAAGCACCACTTTAGCTAATGGGGCCTCCTGCTGTTGCCGCGCCGCTGCTGCATGATTTCTGTTCTCATCCTGAAGCAAAGTTCTTATCCCAAGGTACTATTTCTGGGTTAGCAGAGTCTGTAACCTGAAGCGTATGTAACTTGAAGTATATGTAACCCGAAGCGTATGTAACCCGAGGTACCACTGTATACAGTTCATAGGCCTTTACAGTTACAGATATCTACATATGCATAGAAATTCAAGGTATCTTTGTTGCTTTAAATAAGTTCAGCAATTCAAGATACAACGCTGGGCAACTAACAGACTCAGACTGACTCAGACAACTGAATCAGCTGACATACCGTATTTTTTGCTCTATAAGACTCACTTTTTCCCTCCTAAAAAGTAAGGGGAAATGTGTGTGCGTCTTATGGAGCGAATGCAGGCTGCACAGCTATCCCAGAAGCCAGAACAGCAAGAGGGATTGCTGCTTTCACTGTGCACTGATCCTTCTCGCTGTTCTGGCTTCTGAGATTCAGAATATTTTTTTTCTTGTTTTCCTCCTCCAAAAACTAGATGCGTCTTGTGGTCTGGTGCATCTTATAGAGCGAAAAATACGGTACATTACTCACAGATACAGTAGGGGCACTGGGTTGTAACCATAGTAACTGGCTTGGCTGACCATAAACCTGCAGCTAGCTCATCTATGGGGTGATTTATGGTCATGAAGGAAACAAACCCCTTCTCATGTTCAGTTACTCCCAACATACTAGTGGGCTCTCCAGAAGTGCTTCTGTTTACTTCATATTTTTATATCCCACACCATTCACAATGACAATCCGCACGTATTCCACTTTCCTGCTAACGTCAATTAAGAAGATACCGCAAGGTCTAAACTCCCCTCTCTTTTTTTAGAAATCTGCAGAAGCATTTGGTTACTGTAGTTCAACTCACTAGCTGCTATACCTCAAAAAAGCATTCACTCCCTGCAGACGGGCTGTGCTGCCTGCACAGATACTTTCCCCAAAGAATTTGGCTGGAGAATAACAGCTGATGCACCAGTGCGCTATATCCACAAGCACAGCTAGCAGCAGTCTCCTTAGGGATGAAGTGACTCAAAGCATCCTTCAAGCTTCCTGACATATCTTTCCCCGTCCAGATCTGCCTACTTTAGAGACTTTTAATAACTGGTTCAGCCTGATAGAGGAAGGCTTGTGGGTATCCTACTACCAACTTTATCCTACAGGGAGGTTGACATCATCACTGACCCCAAGTGAATAGAGATCAAAGCACAGAGCTTTCACTCCAATGTATACCTTTGGGAAGGGAGAAAGTTATGCACAACGGGAAGCACATGTTCAAATACTATAAAATATTGTAGCATGGATATAGCTTTATGAGTTCCTTCAGTCACACAATATAAATGAGTTGTTTCATTATTGTCATTGTTATATTCCTTAAATCTTCTATCCCTCTCCACAAAAAGGTGGTAATTTTACAGGCTCAAGATGGGTGCAGTGTAGGAATATGCAGATGGCTGGTATTGGGATCAAACCTGTGACCTTGATGTTATTAGCACCACACTTTAACCAAAGGGTTCCTCATGCAATCCACTAATCATGGAATAGTATGTAATGTTACTGGGGTAAAAATGGACAATTCTACAATAAGTTCTAGAAGACAAGAAAGAGAAACCAGGAGGTATGGAGGTCAAGTTAAACAGATAAGTTTAGCATAAGTTCTAAATTTTGTCTGAAGCCATTTTGTCTGAAACAAGTGCCACAGCAGTGGCAGGCAAATCTGAGAATTCCTTCATGGGTTGTGTTCAATATAATTATGTCCACCCAACCATGCTAGTCATGCCCTACTGCACAAACACGTTTTGCTTGACAATGTAATCCTGGAGTGAAGAAGAAGAGGAGGAGTTTGGATTTGATATCCCACTTTATCACTACCCGAAGGAGTCTCAAAGCGGCTAACATTCTCCTTTCCCTTCCACCCCCACAACAAACACTCTGTGAGGTGAGTGGGGCTGAGAGACTTCAGAGAAGTGTGACTAGCCCAAGGTCACCCAGCAGCTGCATGTGTAGGAGCAGAGACGCGAACCCAGTTCACCAGATTATGAGTCTACCACTCTTAACCACTACACCACACTGGCCATGGTGTCACTTCCGGTGAAAGGTGGAGACAATGTTATATTGTCGATTTTTTTTCTACTCAGTGCTGCCATTTTCTTTATGTTGTTTCACTCCATTAAACCTACTCTTAATTGCATGTACAGTAATTTCATGCTTGCTAATTGCTAATGTTTTTCTTTTTTCCTGATTTATCTTCAGCTTTTTATATGATTGGTCATTTCACTCTTCTCTTTTCTCTCTGGAGTTTGTTGAGCATTACATTCTTGGCTTCATTCTTATCTATCTGAACATAACTTGTGTGTCTTTTAATGGCAGTTATTATTATTTCCCCCCACTGAAGCTTTTCTAGCATGTCTCTCAGGTTCCTGTCCGTTTTCTCTTATCCACCATTCTCTTGCTCCCATTATCCATTCTCTTAACATTCACTCTGACATTTGTATTGACAAGCTCCAGATCTTTTCTTCTATTTCAGATTTATCATTATCTTTCCTTTCTAATATCTCTTTTTGCCTTGCTGCTATTTCTGACGGCATACCTTCTCATTATCTAAGGAAGTTTTTTTCATATCGAAAAACTTCCTCCTTTCTTTTCTGTCTCTTTAGGTCATTGTATTCTTCCTCTTCTCAAATTTGGAACGTCGGGAGTCCTCTTTGACCTCCTCTCTTCCATTTTCTTCCTTTGTTCAGGCTACTGCAAAAACTTGTTGTTCCCAACTTTTAAATATTGCTAACATTCACTATTTTTGTACTGCTTTGAAAACACCGATTCTTTGTCTTACCCTTTCACAGTGTGACTGCTGTAATTCTCTCCTTCCTGGCCTACCTCTTTGTCAACTTCAATTCTCTTCCTCCCCTGCCTTGTTTTAACTCTGCTGCTCATTTAATTTTGCCTACAAAAGGTTACACTCACTTCATTGGTTTCCATTTCCTTATCAGACCCAGTTCAAGCTACTTTTTTTTCCAGTTTTCAACCCACTCTTTGGCCTCTCTGACTTTTCTTATTGCCTCTCAGGAAACTATATTTTAAATGCTGCTTTTGAATTATCTAGTCTGCGGCCCTGTCCCTGTCTCCAGCAGTTCTCTCCCACAGAAATGGCTTTGGTAAGGCGATGGATTCTTTTGCTGACTCCCCCCCTTCTTTTCCTGTTAAGAACCAAGGAGGGGGAAATAACAAGCTAAGATTCATAAAGAAGCAGAGAGGTGGGTGGCAGGGGCTACTCTGGCCACCCAACCTATTTTGGCCAGCTGACCCTGAGCCAATCGGAACTAGGCATATTTCCTGTGGGTATTCATCTTTCAGAGTACGGAGAGAAGTTCCCTCGCAGAACACTTTGTAGAAGGAGCAAGATAGCCAGCCTTGTAGCAGCAGGAATGTTTTAAATTTATTTTTCTCCCTGTTAAAGTGCAACTTATTTATTTGTGTACATGAGAGGTGGGGGAGAGAATCTGAGTGCCTGTGTGAGTTCCTTCTGCAGAATCTTCACTCCTCTCTGCTTACTCAAAAATCATAGTTAAAGCTGTTTCCGTGCTGCCCCCTTTCAAAGTGCATGCATTTTGTCTGACTCATAATAAATACTTGCAGTGTCTGTATGTTAAAGTGTATATTCTTGGGAAATGGTTTAAACTGCATATTCATTGTGCTTTGACCTTAATTTACAGCTTTAACTGTTTTGTTTTGCACAGGAGATTTGCAGAGAACTGCTTTGGTTCTACCCGTGTGGCCATGCTGGTCCTGCCTCCATGACCTTCTTGGCCACAGGCTGCTCCTCTAGGTCCAGGGGCTACCACTGAATATTGGGCTTGCTGATTGGAAGGTCGGCGGTTCGAATCCCATTGCTCTGTCCCAGCTCCTGCCAACCTAGCAGTTCGAAAGCACGCCAGTGCAAGGGGATAAATAGGTACTGCTGTGGTGGGAAAGTAAACGGCATTTCTGTGCACGCTGGCTTTTGTCACGGTGTACCAGAAGGGGTTTAGTCATGCTGGCCACATGACTCAGAAAGCTGTCTGAGGACAAATGCCAGTTCCCTCAGCTTGAAAGTGAGATGAGAACCGCACCCCATAGTTGCCTTTGACTGGACTTAACGGTCCAAGGATACTTTACCTTATACTGGGAAGAGCAATCCTAAGTCCTGATCCATTCTAGAAGGGTTGGAATAAGGTGGAAGTGTCCCTCCACTGGATTCCACTGATGCGTGTGTGTGTGTGTGTGTGTGTGTTAATGGCACACAGATGCCTATTGCACCTGCTATATGCACCACCCACCACCCTGGGATATATTTGTATGATGGGTGGTGTACAAATACCTTTAACTCTTTCCCCCACTCAGTTTCTAGTTGGCTAAAAACTCAAATTACTTCTAGTCCATGCCTCCATATATCAGTGCAAGTGTGGCATTCATACGGAGCCCCCAGTCATCTCATGGACTATTGACCTGTATACCACTAATCCGCTGCCACCAACCAGGTCCTCCACAGTAAATCACTTAGTCTCAGTCAGGTTCTTAAGTTAACAATGAAGATTATAGTTTATTGCAAACACAAATAAACTTTAAATGCATTCGAAACGCTGTTACCCTTTACCCTCTTAGTCTTATTTTATTCTGTCTCTAACTCTTCTATCTCCCCTCACACAAGAACCAACTGCACTGACTGTCTCTCTATTTCCATCTGTCTACCAACTGCTTTCCCAGCCAACCAACCAACCAACCAACCAACCAGCTAACTAAACAAACCTCGGCTAAGCCCTTTTATAAACAGGTAGGCTCCACCTCTAGCTTTTCTATTGGTCTATCTATTAACTCTTTCTCTCCCCCTGTACAGACATTTTCAAAAGAACGGGCAAACGCCACAGCAAGTGTTTTAACAATATTTAAAAATGTACATCTACTGAGCCTAATCTTAGCTGTGGTGTTGTAGTGGTTAGAGTGTTGGACTAGGACCTGAGAGACTAGGCTTCAGTTTCCCATGCAGCCATGAATCTCACTGAGTGACCAAGGGCCAGTCAGTCACTCTCAACCAAACCATCATTACAGGGTTGTTGTGAGGATAACATGGGGAGGAGGAGAACTTGAGCCCCCTGGAGGAAAGGTGGGATATAACTGTAAATACATAGTGTAATGTAATATATATTCTGTTTTTTAGCTCCTTTTGTGTCCTTTCCTTTGCTCTAATGGCTTTGTATTTTAGACTGGAAGGCTACAATGCTAAACATACTTACTAGGCCAGAGTTGGCCAAGCTGACCGGTAGAATCTGGAACCAAGGCGACCCAAAATTGCAAAGAGACTGGAGTAAATTTTATTTGGTATATGAACAATTATTGTAAAACCGTGAAGACACTGGCAGGACTGAAATAAATCTTGCAATGATAAGCTGGAAATCCTTTCCTGACCAGAGAGAAAGAGATGATTTTAAGACTATAAAGGTCAGAAATTGACGATCTAAAGTACGAGAATAAATATTTGAAAATAAAAAAACCAGTTGAAGAGATGGAGGGAAGTCACGAGCTCAGCAGAGCAAAGAGTGTACTGTTTGTTAATGTAATGTTTAAAATATTGTGTTAAAAAAGAAAGCATATATATATATATATATGACAGAGACTAGGTATTGGGGGGGGAGATACTTACTAGGGATGAGCCACACTGGACAAAGTGGGATTACTCCTGAATGAACACGCATATGGTTATATTTCATGACTGAATAAACAGCACGTGTGTTTATTTATTATTAACAGCAAGTTATATGGTTTTTCAAAACCAGAGAGTGCATGAAATGCCGCTTTGGAAATTTCATGACAAGCTATTATTTCTCCTGTAGTATCTGCAGGGAGGAAGAATTGTTGATTATTTTTAAAGTAGTTTATTATACATATGGGGGAAAGGTTGGGCTGTTCTTTCAGGCGGGGGAGGGGAATTGCTGTACAAAAGGGGACTAGGCAACTTTTTCAAAAATTAGCTTTTTGAAATCTGACCAAACCTTCCAGATGTTACAGCATTTCCAGCAGAGTTTCTCTGTGATCCATGTCAGAGATGCAGCTGTCAACACTAACGTACACCTGCTGCTAGTTTCCTGTCAGCAAACAATTCTTCAATTGTTTTATGAAGTGTTGAAAACTCTCAAGATGATGCCCTGGCCTCTTAATGAAACCTGTGCCATGTTTTGAATTCATGATGAATCAAACGTTTAGTTTAGCTTCATTAAATTCCCACCCGGACTTTTTTTTTTTTTTAAAAAAAATGCTTTTCAGTCAAGTTAATTATACAAAATCTTAAAACAAAAATACAATAGATAATAAGTACCCATAAGCACTGATAAGCAAAACACATTGGCTATAAATAAAATGCAATTAAGCAGCTAATGAAGCAGTGGCAGTAAGATATATTTCCTAAAAGTTTCTAGAAACAGTTTTCTTCACTTCTTAGAAACCCAAAGTCTGGGGTTCATGTAGGGCACACTTGGTCTGGGAACGACTTTCATAAGGCCCCAGGAGGAAAAAATGCCTTTTTACTCCTCAGATAAAGGGGTTTCAATGAGATTTATATAGTGAATGTAAAACATGAACTTTGATGTCACCAAAGAGAGAGCTGAAAACTCGGGCAAGATTTATTTCTGGCAAATGAAGACAGAAAATATTGATTTCCATTTATACGATGTACTTAAGGAAGTACTACTCTTGGATTATTATTATTATTATTATTAAAATTGTTATGCCCTAGACTTAATGGCGGCATGATAGTGGCATGTACCGTTCTCAAAAAGACGTGTGCATCTTGCAGTGTGCTCATACTGCTTCTGTCCAATTCTCATTGCTGGTCAAGAGGTTTGCAGTCCTTCAAAACCCTGTTTTGTTAGAGATGATGAGACAAAATAAACAAATGGTTCATACTACCTTCACCTCTCAGAATACTTGCCTGCCTCTGTTTGGAATACATGGGTTTTACATATTCTGTTAATAGTCATGAAATCACAGGGCATAGCCTCGTGTGCCTGTTTAAAGTAAGAATTACATAAGGCAGGTGTGGAGAACCTTTCAGATGTTGCTCCCATCAGTCGCAGCTGGCATGGCCAATGTCTGAGGAAGACGCGAGCTTTAGTCCAGCAACACCTGGAGGACCAGAGGTTTCCCACACCTTTGTGGGAAACATAAAGTGAAACTTGTAATTACATACTGAAGGTTAAGGATGTAAAAGGTAACGGTAAAGGGACCCCTGACCATTAGGTCCAGTCATGACCGACTCTGGGGTTGCTGCACTCATCTCGCTTTACTGGCCGAGGGAGCCGGCGTACAGCTTCCAGGTCATGTGGCTAGCATGACTAAGCCGCTTCTGGCGAACCAGAGCAGCGCACGGAAACGCTGTTTACCTTCCCGCCGGAGTGGTACCTATTTATCTACTTGCACTTTGACATGCTTTTGAACTGCTAGGTTAAGGGTGTAGAAGGTTCCAAAGATCTTGAACCAGGGTCTCTGGCAGGATGTCCCAGGAGCCTCACTCCATCTGCAACCAGGTCAGCTCTGAGACAGAAAGACACCAGCTTTGATAGCTTCTGTCATGCACATCCCCCATAAAAAACCCTAAAGAAATTACTGTTATTCTTCAGGTGACCTGAGCAACCAATAGAAACCTGGTGGCTCCATATAATTGCTGCTGTTTCTCAATGTGAGGAATGTAGCACTCCACAGCTTTCCAGAATTTGGTCTTGTGCCTGTCTCTGGTCCCTCTGATTGAAGAATGTGCAGCTAATGACCTTTGTTGGACTATGTGACTTGCCTCTAACCCTCCAGATTCTTGGTTGCTGCTTTTGGACCATATTCTTATCCTGTTGTTTTCCTTGCCCTGGTATGGTGGAAACATGCATGAGGACACAGCGTATTGTGAAAATGCTTACGCATGTAAGCATTTGGTTTAAGCCTCATTGCATTTTTAAATGCACATGCAACACACGCTGCTATTGCATGTAGCGTTGGCATGCCAGTACTTAGGGGTGCTGGTTTGCACTGTCAATGCAAAAGCAAACGTGGCATCCTATATTTCACATGCATTTAAACAGGATGTGGAACACTTCATTCATGGCCTATATCCTTTCTGTTTTGCCCCTTGCTCAGAACAGGTCACAGTATCCATAAGGACCATTGAGATTTTATTGTGGAGATGGCGTAGCTGGATTGGCCTCAGAAAATATAAAAAGGAAGTCTGAAAATGAAAGTTGGGAGCCGGAAATTTAGGTCCCTCAAACAGCCTTCAGTAACTAAAGCCATTCTTTCTTTACATTCAATAAATCAGTCCCCACTATTGCTCTGTCTTGTCTGTTCTCTCTATAAAGACACTAGTCCCATTTTATGTGCACAGGATTCTGAGAAGGAACTGAACTAGCTATAGCACATTTTATATGGGATCGCTAGTTTATAAGACTTGAACTTCGTTCTCCCAAATAAATAATTGGGTCTGTATCTGCAGTGATACCTTGCTAGAGGCACTACAGCTTTGAACGCCGTTTGTCAATTCCATAAGGTCATGCTATCAACTGCCGAGTGCCTATTTTCATGGGAAAGCAAAGGAACATTCCGTATTGCTTGAATGCATAAAATGAGAGGGGAAAAGAAATAAATTGATCTTAATCCAACTGCTAACTCTATCAGTCTATCCATTTGGGCTATTTGTTTAAAGAATTCAGAGTGCAATAGTTAAATATCTTAATTCCCTATGCTGCTAAGATAGTCTAGCCTGGTAGTCATAGGTAACAAATAGCTGTAATTGTTTGCAGCTGATTGCATAGAATTCCATACAGGTGACCATGTGGTCTGGTAGAGGAGAGAGGTATCCCATCTTGTAGGTGTTCTGTGCCACCATCCCTCCACCACAGAAACCAAGTGGGCTGTCAGAGGAAGGAAGCCCTCTGTGCCCAGTTATGTGAGATTGAGCTTTCTGTCCTTCAACTACTCCTCTAGAGGAGCAAGCGAGCAAAGAGTTTTTTACTTTTTATTTTTCTAGCTGTTGACCTCTGTGGACTTTTTCTTTTCGAAGGCTGTGATAGCTTTTTTTTTTTTTTTTTTTTTTGCTGAGGCTGCTTCATTGCACAACAGTTAAAAGATTTACATAAATTAGTCCACCTTTTTGTGTGTGTGTGTGTGTGTGTGTGTGTGTAGTAAGTTTTTCTCTACTATAATTTCAAACTTTTGGCAAGATACCTAGTAGCTAGGTGATCCTAGTTTGTAATCATCTAGTCCAGGTTTTCCCAAACTTTGCTCTCCAGCTGTTTTTGGACTACAACTCCCATCATTCCAAAACCAGCAGGAGACCCAAGTTTGGGAAACACTGTGATACTTTGCTTTAGCCTTCCAAAATGACAGGAATCTTTGTATGACACTGAAAGTAAGAGCTGTTAGAAAAATCCTGATTAGGACAGAGCTTGGTTTTACCAGCAAGAAAGTTCAAGAAAACAGTACAAAGGTAAACAGTTCTATGGAAAGAGGAGACCCTTAGAATAATTATTGATAATGCATCCCCATAGCATGTGCTAAACTATGTAGAGAAAGCTAATGCAGTTTACCACATTCTACTTTAGGGATAATCTTTCACTGAGACAGGAGAGTGTTATCGTGAGATGAGTTTTAATGGGTAGGAGAGGATATTTTAATTGCAGTTTACTCCTCCAGGCTCCCACATGTGTGGGCTGAATGGAGTTTCAAAATCTCATCATTGGCAGCAAAGTTAATAAAAGCATAGGAATTGCACTGTAAAGCCTTGTTTTGAGCAAATCCAGCTACAAAGTAAGCTGGCTCCCCTTTCTTCCCCCACTTAATAAGGATCGGGCAATGACCTGGGAAGTAAGTTTTTTAAAAAAATAATTTACTTACTTATAATCTTGCATTGGTTCACATCAATAGCAGCAGTAAAACCCATGCAGGCAAAATACTTATATTTACAGTATAGCCAGCTTTAGGAGCAAGCAGAGGCACATCTGCATCCATCGTTGGTCAAAGGAAGAGAGGAAGGAATGGGAAGTACTATATGTTCCTTCCTCTCCAGGAGAGGAGGGGAAATGACATCACACAGAATCCTCTCTACCATTTGTATTTCTGTGGTCCAAGTACCTGCTTATCAGCAATACAACTCTGTAGATTTAGCCCCATTCTCATGCTAACTAGCTAGAATATGCACTTCTTAGGTTTGGCTGCTAATCTCCCACAATTAATTCTCATACTTTCATTTATAAGCCTATAAAGCCCCACCGAGCATTCACCAGTTGCCTTTGGGCCAGATGCCTTTTGTGTGCGCGAGCACACACAATACAGAACGCATACTTTAAACTTTCAGGCAGGCATGGAAGCCCATACACGCACCTTCAAACAGTCCCTGTCCTTTGCCAATCAGCAGAGAAGTGCAGTGGTGCCTCGCAAGACGAAATTAATTCGTTCCGCGAGTTTTTTCATCTAGCGAATTTTTCGTCTTGCGAAGCACGGTTTCCCATAGGAATGCATTGAAATTCAATTAATGCGTTCCTATGGTCAAAAAAAGTCCAAACAAAGCCAAATTTGGTACAACAAGAGTTTATTAACTGCTCTTTAAAGTCACACATACTTTAAAGAGCATATCAAAAATTGAAGGAACAATAAATTAAGTTTCTAAACATGACAGGAAAAACATTTAAAAATCAAAAAAGGGTACATTACATTTTCTAAGACTCTGGGGGACCACTCGAAGAAGGTTCCTCTTCCACTCTTTGCTTCTTGCTGAGGAACCTGTCCATGGTCTGCTGCTTCATCCGCCTTTTCAGCAGCTCCCTGAGAGGCAACATGACCGTCGTATCAAAAATGTTCGCTTGGTCATGTGCCACGTGCTTGTCAGGGTGGTGCCGCTCTGCAAAAGCCTGCACCTCCTTCCACTTCTGGCAAATGTCCCTCAGTTCTTTGGAGGACAGCCGTTCCTCAGTTGCTTCCTCCTCTTCCAGCGAGGCCTGCTCCTGCGCAACCTCTGACTGCAGTTCAACCAGCTCCTGGGTGGTCAGCTCGTGGTCGTGCTCCTCCACCAGCTCGCAGACGTCCTCCTCTGTGACCTCCAGGCCCATGGTCCTCCCCAAGGCAACAATGTCCTGCACCACTGTCGACTCTGGTGCATCAGAGTCACTTGGTGCCACACAGTCCGGCCACAGGCTGCGCCAAGCGCAATTCAAATTTCTCTGGCTGATCCCCTTCCAGGCCGTGGTGATCATCTTCAAGCAGGTGACGATGTCGAAGTGGTCCTTCCAGAATTCCCGCAGGGTGATGGTGGTGCAATCAGTCACCTCGAAGCATCGCCTGAAAAGCTCCTTGGTGTAGAGTTTCTTGAAATTGGCGATGACCTGCTGATCCATCGGCTGGAGCAGTGGCGTGGTGTTAGGCGGCAGGAACATGATGTTGATGAAGCTGAACTCCTCCAACAAGTCCACCTCAAGGCCTTTAGGATGAGCAGGAGCATTGTCCATCAGAAGCAAAGCCTTCAGCGGCAGGTCGTTGTCCAGCAGGTACTGTTTGACAGCAGGGCCAAAGGCAAGATTGACCCAGTCCACAAACAGCACACGTGTGACCCAAGCCTTGCTGTTGGATCGCCACATGACACTCAGCCGCTCCTTGTCGACCTTGTGTTTCTTGAAGGCCCGTGGGTTCTCCGAGTGGTACACCAGCAGGGGCTTGATCTTCAGGTCGCCGCTTGCGTTGGCACAGAAGAGCAGGGTCAGACGGTCCTTCATGGGCTTGTGGCCAGGCAACTTGGCCTCCTCCTGTGTGAGGAAAGTCCTTTTGGGCATCCTCTTCCAAAACAGCCCGGTCTCGTCGCAGTTGAAGACCTGCTGTGGAACGTAGCCCTCCGTCTTCACAACCTCCAGGAACTCCAAGGCAAAGTCTTCAGCCGCAGGAACATCAGAACTGGCAGCCTCTCCATGCCTGACCACGCTGTGGATTCCGGATCTTGCCTTGAACCGGTCAAACCAGCCTCTGCTTGCCTTGAAGACTTCTGGCTCGGCCGAGGTTCCTGGCTGTTCCCGGATGAGGTCTGCGTGCAAGGCCTTGGCCTTCTCACAAATGATGGCCTCAGTTACTGTGTCCCCTGCACGCTGCTTCTCTTCTAACCAGATGAGCAGCAACTTCTCGACCTCCTCCAGAACAGCTGGGCGGTTCTTCACGATCCTGGTGACTCCCTTGGCTGCATCAGTCGCAAGGATCTTCTCCCTCATCTTCAGGATGGTCCCGATGGTCGATGGGTTCCTGCCGTACTCCCTGGCGAGGTCCGTCACACGCATTCCACCGTCGTGCTTCCGGATGATCTCCTTCTTCATCTCCAGCGTCACCTTCTCCTTCTTCCTCTCGCCGGCCTCCGCAGCAGCAGCAGTCTTCTTGGGTCCCATGGCAGCACAGCTGTTACCTTTGTAAACTCAGAAAAAGAAAAAGAAAATCAGCAATTCAAACCCAGAACCAAGTCCTTGAATTCCAAACACCCAACCCAAAATCCAAAAACCCCCCAAAAAGTTTTAAAAGTTTTAACTTACGAAATGGCTGCAAATCACCAAAGTCTTCAAAATCCTCAAATGGCTGCAAAAGAAGTTTTGGGAAAGCTTTAAAAATCACCAAAGTCTTCAAAAACCTCAACTGTTCCCCCAGCCCCTCCCCAACTGTTGCAAACCCCTCCCCAACTGTTCCCCCAGCCACCCAGCACACAGAAATTCAAAACCCAGAAATTTTTTCAAAAAACAACAACATGGCCCAATGGTTACAGAAAACCATAAAAATTCAAAAAAAACCCACACAAGCTCCCAGATTCCTGCAAACCCCTCCTCAACTGTTCCCCCAGCCACCCAGCACACAGAAATTCAAAACCCAGAATTTTTTTCAAAAAAAAACAACATGGCCCAATGGTTACAGAAAACCATAAAAATTCAAAAAAAAGCACACAAGCTCCCAGATTCCTGCAAACCCCTCCCCAGCTGTTCCCCCAGCCACCCAGCACACAGAAATTCAAAACCCAGAAATTTTTTTCAAAAAACAACAACATGGCCCAATGGTCACAGAAAACCATAAAAATTCAAAAAAAAGCACACAAGCTCCCAGATTCTTGCAAACCCCTCCCCAGCTGTTCCCCCAGCCACCCAGCACACAGAAATTCAGAAATTCAAAACCCAGATTTTTTTTTTAAAAAAAATAAACATGGCCCAATGGTCACAGAAAATCATAAAAATGCAGAAAAAAGACACACAAGCTCCCAGATTCTTGCAAACCCCTCCCCAGCTGTTCCCCCATCCACCCAGCACACAGAAATTCAGAAATTCAAAACCCAGATTTTTTTTTTTAAAAAAAATAAACATGGCCCAATGGTCACAGAAAATCATAAAAATGCAGAAAAAAGACACACAAGCTCCCAGATTCTTGCAAACCCCTCCCCAGCTGTTCCCCCATCCACCCAGCACACAGAAATTCAAAAATTCAAAGCCAGATTTTTTTTTTAAAAAAAATAAACATGGCCCAATGGTCACAGAAAATCATAAAAATGCAGAAAAAAACCACACAAGCTCCCAGATTCTTGCAAACCCCTCCCCAACACCAAGTCCTTGAATTCTAAACACCCCAACCCAAAATCCAAAAAACCCAAAAAAAGTTTCAAAAGTTTAACTTACCAAACAGCTGCAGAAGAAGTTTTGGAAAAGCTTCAAAAATCCAGCAAACTCTTTAAAAAGCTCAGAAAGGCCACCACACCACGTGCAATGTGTTGCTCCTCGAGGTCAAGGCGCAACTGCACCTCTTCCAGCAATGCACCCTGGGTTTTAATGGTTTTACGAAAAAGGAAACAAACTTGCAAGACGTTTTCGTCTTGCGAAGCAAGCCCATAGGGACATTCGTCTTGCGAAGCAACTCGAAAACGAAAAAACCTTTCGTCTTGCGAGTTTTTCGTCTTGCGAGGCGTTCGTCTTGCGGGGCACCACTGTGTTTCTTTAACTTTGACCATGCCTACTTGCCAGCAAAGGTCCATATAGTTTAAGCCAAGGTTTTCCCAGTAGTGATGTATGGAAGTGAGAGCTGGACCATAAAGAAGGCTGATCGCCGAAGAACTGATGCTTTTGAATTATGGTGCTGGAGAAGACTCTTGAGAGTCCCATGGACTGCAAGAAGATCAAACCTGTCAATTCTGAAGGAAATCAGCCCTGAGTGCTCACTGGAAGGACAGATCCTGAAGCTGAGGCTCCAATATTTTGGCCACCTCATGAGAAGAGAAGACTCCCTGGAAAAGACCCTGATGTTGGGAAAGATGGAGGGCACAAGGAGAAGGGAATGACAGAGGACAAGATGGTTGGACAGTGTTCTTGAAGCTACCAGCATGAGTTTGACCAAGCTGCGGGAGGCAGTGGAAGACAGGAGTGCCTGCCGTGCTCTGGTCCATGGGGTCACGAAGAGTCAGACACGACTAAACAACAACAACAACTTGTAAGCATTGGCTATGCCCACTTTGACAAGCCATTCCTCCCAAGGGTTGACAATAAAACATTTATGTTTAAAAGGCTTCTATCCAATGCAGTGAAAGCATAATTCCACTCACACTACAGGACATGTTTCATCTTCTCCCACTACTTGCCTCCCAAATCTTCTTCAGAAGCCACCCCCTCTCTGGAGCTTATGTTGAGGGTTTATGGGGGCAGGAGACAGAGGTCTGTTGCAAGCATGTTTTGGTTACAGCCCCAATGTTTGCATTAGCATTGTCTCTGCTCTTTTAGTGCATCTAAGAAAAGTTGAGGGTTAGTCTGTCTGCCTTTGCCCATTTCTTGGAGGGTTTGAATTTTAGGGATATGTTCTTTTTACTAATCTGCAATGAGCATCACAATTAGTTTTTGTTAAGTAGTGAAACTGGTGTTTTGGTGCCAGGTGCCATGAAGTTTGCCGCCTTTACATAATCAGTCTTGGTATAGATGTCTTAAGCAGTCATGATTGCACAATCAAGGCTACTGTAGTTGAGGTATGACACTGCCTGTTGATGGGGTGCCATTTATTATGACACCTGCACAGTTGTTCAAGCATCTTCCTAAAAATTCCTACTTGTTCAATTTCAATAACATATGCAAAAAAGACATTCAACAAGGAGCAGTAATTTCCAGCGGATAGGAAGGCTACATAGTAATCAATTATTTAAATTTACCTACGTTGCCTGATAGATTTTTGGACAATCAGTGGTACTGATATGGTTTAGAAGGTCTGGTTCCTGTGTTCAGAAATAATAATAATACACCTAAAACAGGCAATTAAATATTATATTACAGTGGTACCTTGGTTTAAAGAACAGCTTAGTTTATGAACAACTTGGATTAAGAACGCTGCAAACTGGAAGGAGGTGTTTTGGTTTGTGAACTTTGCCTTGGAAGCAGAACATGTTCCACTTCCTGTTGAGTGTCTTCCATTTGTAAATTGAGTCCCCCCGCTGCTATGGGAAAGCACGCCTTGGTTTATTGTATTTTAATATTCTGTTGGAAGCCGCCCAGAATGGCTGGGGAAACCCAGCCAAATGGTTGGGGTATAAATAATAAATTATTATTATTATTATTATTATTATTATTATTATTATTATTATTATTTATTAATGCTTTGGTTTAAGAATGGACTTCCGGAACAGATTAAGTTCGTAAACCAAGGTACCACTGTCTTAACAAAAGAGCTACTGTAGGAAAAGAATACAAATAACAGGTTTTGCCTGGTAGATTATGGAGAAGCCACTTGAAATGTATATGAGTGTTTTAGCACTGTTGAAAAAAGCAGAGATATCACCTTGCCAACAAAGGTCCGTATTGTAAAAGCCATGGTTTTCCCAGTAGTGATGTGTGGAAGCGAGAGCTGGACCATAAAGAAAGCTGATCGCCGAAGAACTGATGCTTTTGAATTATGGTGCTGGAGGAGACTCTTGAGAGTCCCATGGACTGCATGAAGATCAAACGTATCCATTCTGAAGGAAATCTGCCCTGAGTGCTCACTGGAAGGACAGATCGTGAAGCTGAGGCTCCAATACTTTGGCCACCTCATGAGAAGAGAAGACTCCCTGGAAAAGACCCTGATGTTGGGAAAGATTGAGGGCACAAGAAGGGGACAACAGAGGATGAGATGGTTAGACAGTGTTCTCGAAGCTACAAACATGAGTCTGACCAAACTGCGGGAGGCAGTGGAAGACAGAAGTGCCTGGCGTGCTCTGGTCCATGGGGTCATGAAGAGTCGGACACGACTAAACAACTAAACAAACAAAAGCACTGTTGAAACACTGCTTTTCCAGAATTAGCTGGAAGTGGAATTAAAATGGAAGTTCCACACAAGCAGTTTGGAATCAATGGGTGCTGGGTCACTGAAGGCACGGTCTTTCCCAGTACTGCCAGCTTGTGCATTGTGGTCTACTAAGGAGGTTCCACCTGGAACCGTGATGCATTCTGCAAAGCTACATGGCAGGGCCTTCTCATCTGTAGCACCCGAGCTATGGAAACTACTTCCTCTTTGACAACTTTCTGACATCAGTTGAAAACACGGGGGGAATCTGCTAAAATAGTATACAATAAGATGAAATAAGATGCAAAAGATTGCAGATTCAGTAGAATAAAAGCTATATAACCATTTCTGCAGTTAATATTCCATAAAATGACTTCATCACACTAGGTGCTAGTGCATGGCATACACCCATTGATTTCTTAGCCCTTCTCCTTGCTATAACGCATAGTATGCATAACCGCATGCATATACAAAGTTGAAATTCGGCTGCCGTTTGTCAGTCCGGAAGATATGCCCATCATCTCTTTATCCTCTCAGTGGCTTCCTGCTTTGACTTCTACCGATAGGGACTATAGCGCAAACCAAACTTTCCCTTGCTACTGAAAAGTTTTAATTGAAAATCAGGAGTGCCAGGCAGAATGTAGGTTCAGGAGATTAGCAGTTAAATGAGAAGGGGCTTTTCGTTTAAGTTCCAGTGTTGATATGTCACTGCACTGTGTCACTTTGAAAAGCGATAGTGCTTTGTTATCAGTGCTGAGCTCAGGCTGCCTCCTGATGTAGAGTTAGACTAAAATAGAATGCCAGAGTGATGGAAGAACTGCTTATATTTAACATCCTTACAGCTGCTGGACGTGGAGGGAGGTGCTGACACACTGCTCTGTGCAGACAAACAGGTTGATCATCTTCCAAGGTCTGTTTTCCTGACATTTAACAAAGAAAAGCTGATAGCCAAAGAAAGGTTCATTCCAGTTCAGATCAAGAAAGAGTACTGAGAGCATTTCTTATTAATAAATGATTCCCAGTGTGTTGGCTTTTAATCCCTCTTTGTCAAGGAAAATGTTCTGCACGATTAAAATCCTTTATATCATTGATTTTTGCTAGGAATCCTCCGTGTACCAGAACTGCAGTGCTGGAACCTACATTCTGAATGTTGAGTAATGTGTGTTTTTACACAAACTAGAGGGATTGCATTAAAGTCTATCGGGGTTGGGTGAGGCACGGCTGTGCCTTTGCTGATAAGGAAACCAGTAATAGGGGAATGTTTTGTGGTCGTTTTAACCCAAAGTACTGATAGCTTCCCACCCCATTGTAGGATTCTTGGATAACAACCATGTGATCTCTGCCAGCCTACCAGTTGCTAAAGAGGAAAATGCAGATTCAACTGTAATGGCATTTGGGTAGAGAATTTTAAGAAATCAAATCTGGCAAGTTGACCTATTCAGTGGATTGCCCATGCAGTGCTTGGTCCCATCGGAGTTCACATCCCTAGCTCTTCATGGTGTTTTCTCATGATGCACTTGTCAGCTGAGGCCATTCTATATGTCCCCCATCCCAAAGAGATCTGGAGGGTGGCAACAAGAGAACAGGCCTTTTTCTGTGGTTTCCCTGATTCTGAAGCGCTCTCCCCAGAGAGGCTTGCCTAGCACGATCCTTACATGTCTTTAGGTCCCAGCAAAACACATTTCTCTTTACCCATGCCTATGGCTATTAAATAGTCTATGGCCTGTAAAAGTGTTGGGGTAAAGGTAAAGCTAAAGGTACCCCTGCCTGTACAGGCCAGTCGTGTCCGACTCTAGGGTTGTGCGCCCATCTCACTTAAGAGGCCGGGGGCCAGCGCTGTCCGGAGACACTTCCGGGTCATGTGGCCAGCGTGACGAAGCTGCTCTGGCAAGCCGGCACCAGCGCAGCACACGGAAACGGCGTTTACCTTCCCACTATAAAGCGGTACCTATTTATCTACTTGCACTTAGGAGTGCTTTCGAACTGCTAGGTGGGCAGGAGCTGGGACCGAAAGACGGGAGCTCACCCCGCCGCGGGGATTCGAACCGCTGACCATGCGATCGGCAAGCCCTAGGCGCTGAGGTTTTACCCACAGCGCCACCCGCGTCCCCAAAAGTGTTGGGGAGAGGACTGTTATTAAGATGACTATTTTATTATTATTCTATTTTATTATTAGGCTGTCAGTATGATTTTTATAATTTATGTTCTGTAAAGAGTGTTCTTCCTGAAATGAGAGCACGTGTTGCGGTGGGGTCTGCCAGGCCAACCCTCTGTTGTGGTTCGAGGAACCACAACACATTATTCCAATGCCTAACCTACCCACAAATACCACAAAAAGTTGTGACGATTGCTACGAGGTAGGCGAAAAAACCAAAAAGCCTAATGCCAAATGGAAAAATTCCTACCAGGCCCCCTGGACAACCAGGGCGACCAACCTAAGGTCCATAGCAAGGCCAAAGAACAAAGACTCTGAGCTAAAAGGGAGTGGAGGGTGGGTGACTCGCGACGAGACGACGGAGAAGAATGAGGCCGAGGAGAGGCCGCCGCCGCAAAAGGCTGCTGTACACGCCCCCTCGGAGGCACCTGGTTGGATGCCTGCCGAGGGGGCGTGGGCGCCGGCCAGGTGAGAGGAGGAGGCAGGGGGCTAACGCCCCCTGCTAGGGGCGGTGCTCGGGCTCCCGCCCACAACCACTCCCCTCTCTTCCAGGGAGGAGAGTCTTTGTGGTTCGATGACCCGACCCCCGCGATGTGAAATGAATACGCAAGGACACGTGATATAAGGTTAATGGGCAAGAAAAGGCCACAACTTTATTGATTACAGCAGTGAAAAGGTATTGGCTTAGGCATTGGATGTCTAAAACAAGGGGGTTTATTCACCAGTAGGTGGAGCCTGTTGCTGTTAATCCAACTATAGGCTCTCCCCTGATGTCACCGGGGGTCATGCCATGGCCTCCCGCCAAGCAGGCATCGGATAGAGTACACGACCGCCAGATTCCTTTAACGGAATACCCAAAAATTGAAGGCATAGGCGATGGCCACACCTAGCCCTTTGACACACCACAACACATTATTCCAATGCCTAACCGCCACCTGAGCCGATAAAGGCTCACCGCCAATAGCCTCATGGCTGTAACCAATCCCTAATGCTGCTGATGACACTATCTAGCCAAATGTCGTTCCCCTGGTCTGAGAGATGCACCCCGTCATTCCGGTATAAGGCCCGGTCGCCGATCCAGATATGGTCATGATAAATGACTCGGCCATTCATGAAGCGCACCCAACGGGCCACTGCCCGATTTACGAGTTTCCTAGTTTTTTCAATGGCCATACAGCTCTGCGCACCGCGCCAAAAAATTCTCTTCAGGAAGGAGGACCAGAACACCGTTGTTCTGGGGCACAAAGCAGCAAACGCATCCAAGTCTCTTTTTATATTCCACAACAAGTCCGCACTCCTTCTGTAAGCAAGGTCATTTTCCCCTAATTGAATGACAAGGATGTCGGGAGGGCCGAACGTGGCGACTTTTTCCCATAGCAATGGCATAAGCTCTTCCCAGTGCATGCCTCTTCTCGAGAACCAGGAAACTCGAACTCCAAGTGGCAGACCAAGATTAGGCGCGAGGCCGCAGCTGACCGCCCGTACGCGGGCCCAATGGACTATACTGTGGCCGCAAATCCACACACTTCTGATCACAGCTGAGGATGAAAGGACAGAAAAAAGGAGGTAAGTAGGGGTAATATAGCAGAGCGCATTCTAGCGAATATAACTTTTATAAGCATTGGATTTCCACCGGCCCATTTGAGAAGAATGAGGCCGAGGAGAGGCCGCCGCCGCCGCAAAAGGCTGCTGTACACGCCCCCTCGGAGGCACCTGGTTGGATGCCTGCCGAGGGGGCGTGGGCGCCGGCCAGGTGAGAGGAGGAGGCAGGGGGCTAACGCCCCCTGCTAGGGGCGGTGCTCAGGCTCCTGCCCACAACCACTTCCCTCTCTTCCAGGGAGGAGAGTCTTTGCCAGGCAGGTTAAATGGTGATTGCCTGAAGCAACGATTGGGTGACCAGGTTGCTGGGGCAAATTGCATGTTGCAAATTGGGTGGGTGGGACCAAAGGCTTTAAATATTGGGGCACTCTGCTTTTCCTTTCTCTTTCTGTGAGTGCATCGGATCACCCGCCTGCCCGCCCTGTGTTCCAGTTGACCTTGCTATGCCTGTCATGGGGTCATCTGCCATTCGGGCAGGGGCCTAGTAGGAATTTTGTCCATTTGGCTGATTGGCTGGTGCCATTTGGTTTTTGCCTACTACTTAGCAATTCGTCACAACTTGTAAGGTTGCGGATAGGCACTGGTTATATAAATTGGTGGAGGAGGGGTCAGGATAGGCTGGACCTCCTCCTCCAGTGGTGGTGGAAGGGAATTCCGTTAAATGAATCCTAGGGCTTGCCACGATTTCATCCAATCCCTGAAATGGGACCAGGGCCGGCAAGCCTTGGGGAGCAGGTTGGGTGAGCGGTGAGGGACTGTCGCTAAGCTCAACTGATCCCCAACATTGTTTTCCCTTCACTGGCTTCCGAGGGAGTTCGGATAGTCAGTTCTATCCCAGGCGGGGGGACAGATAGTCATAACCAATGCCTAAGCAACCACTCACAGATTATGTATTTTAATAAAGTTGTGGCCAAAATTATGCCAAAAACCTTAAACAAAAATTATGTGTGATTTGTGAATTATTTTGAGGGGTGGCTTGGGGACCTCCACATGCAATGTGTTTTCAATGTTGTACACCACCCTAGGATCTTTTGATAAAGGCCGTATATAAATTGAATCAAGAATAATGATAATAATATCATTAAAGAATACTATAAAAGATTTTCCAGATTCATGTTTCCAGTGCTGTGCCCTGTTTTCCTATTTGTGCACAGCGCTGAAGAATTTCACAACATGTTTGCTTATGAGAAAACACAATGTTTTGGATACTCAAGCTACGCCTCAACTCAAGTAGCATTTCTGTTGACAGTTCACTATGCAATGAACACCTAGAGTGGTTTTGGCTCTCTGTGTCAGTTGAGACAGTATGATCCAGATCATCTGGTCCATTTTGGATTCCATCTTCAGCAATAAAATTATGGTTGACTTCTGCTGGTGCTATTCCACTCAAACAGCAGACTTTCAGTGGTGGGCACAGTATTTCCCCTTCCCTTCTAGCCATCTGCAGTGCCTTGTGTCCCTCCAAAAATCTTTTCACATCTTCTGGTACAACATTGGATATCACCCTGGATATTAACCTGTTATGTGAACCACATTTTTTCCCCCTTTCAGCTTCGCCACTGGCTGAAACTGCTTTTAAGGTTTATTGTACAGTACTTTTTCAGCTCCTACTTAAAATGTCCAATTTTATTCACATTTTGGCATTACAAAATGAAACTGTATTCTAGGTGTTGTTGTTTTTTAAGTCATTGTCTGAGGGAGTCTTGATTTGTTATTTGCTAAACTAAGTGATAAAATTCTACATTAAAAAACAAACACAAAAAAATGCTTGCAATTTTTACATTCAGTTTCTCAGGTTTCTTCAGAGGATTGATATTCTTCTCTACAAAAAACATCGGTCACCCACTACAAACACCATAAAAGCCTGTTCACATAGCATAGATTTGGAATATGAGAGTCTGTGTTGTCAGTTAATATTGGAAGACTGATAATGTCATTAATATTACAATAGGTTAGCAAGTGTATGTGAAGTAACGAAAATTGAATAAGATGTGATAAATTACACTGAATTAAAGCCTGTTTGGAGGAAAAAAAAGAAATGCTTTATTTGGAGGTCATTCCATACAGTGATTATCATTCAGGGTATTTATCAGATCAGATGGGTTGATAGAAACAAAGGAGGAAAGAGATGGCATAAAATGAGAGAATAACATTAAACATTTCTCACATTTAGAGGAAGGTTCTCCTTTTCTTGCTCTTATCATAAGCATTAGAGGTGCACTGCCTAGGCCTTAGAAATTCCTTTTTTTAAAAAAAGTTTTATAACTTATTTGAGAAAGAAGCAATAAAATGTCAGGTTTTCTTCCACACCTTCAAATAATTATAAGACTTTTTAAAAAATATCTTTCCTTTTGATGAATCATATCGTAATATCTTGTAGTTCCTCAATAAGGACATATTACTTTAAATATTATTAAATATTACATTAAATATTGTGTCCAGAAGAAAGTGACCAAGATGCTGAGGCAATTTGAAACATGTTAAGCCAGGAGGAGAGAAGATGAAGCAGAAACATGGTTGGTATCCTCAAATATCTGAAGGAATGTCATGCAAAAGAACAGGCAGGTTTGTGCTCTGTAGCTTCAGAGGAAACGAGTGGAACTAACAAGGCTCAGGAGATGTGTCCTTTTTTTAACTGGATGTGTTTAATAAGAGGCTGGGCAGCCATATAGTAGGGAAACTGTAGAAGATGCAACCTGTATTGTAGACCCTTCATTGAAGTTCTTCCAACTCAAAAATCCGATGATTTTGTGCTTTCCCCCAGTTTGTATGAAGCAGTCTTCTAAAAATGGTTAAAGCAAGATTTATGCAGGTTTCTAAGGTGCATAACGAATCACTCGCTTCAAAGTAAGAGATATATCTTTGAGTAATAAATGAAGTTTCATAAATTAGGCCATAGAGCACCAAAGTTACTGTATGGCAGGCATGCCCAAAGTCTGCTTTGGGGGCTTAATTTGGCTCCCTAGCTGGTTTTATCCAGCCCCTATGGCAGTTGAATCCTAAAAAAAACCTCTACAACTTTATTCCTAAAAAAACAACTTTGGCCGGCCCTCACGCATGTTCGCTTCATCAAATCTGGCCCTCTTTGAAAAAAGTTTGGGCACCTCTGCCATATGGTGAACAAAAGATTGGTTTATAATATTGTATGTCTGTGTTTAAGTTCTTCTCAGAATAGACTCACTGAAATTAATGAGAGTTCAGTTAGTCATGTCCATTAATTTCAATGGGTCTACTCGGAGTATGACTAACACTGGGTACAACCTTAAATATGTGTTAGTCCCCACTAAGGTCTCAATTAGCTTTATAAAATGAAAGGAACTTGTACATGAATTTCCCCCCAGTTTGTTCAAGGATGAAAGCCACTTTGCTTCATTCCTTTTTCCCCTTTTCCTCCCCAGCCTGCGTTAAATGTCACTAACTTTGTTTTATGATTGCTTGAGTTCCTAGTTGAATTTTATATTTGTCTGTATATCTTCAGTCAAGACTTCAGCCATTTATTGAGTTTCTGTGTAATGGGAAATAAATCAGACAAATAGAATCTTCTTGTTTTAGCAAGTGATAGCCAGCCTGTCTTCTATGATTTATTGGGCTACTAATTAAAGGTCATTATGAAATTTACTGTGGAGAAGCGTATCATTGCCAATGAAAACTCTGCCACTCAGTTGTTTCCATAACGATAAATGTTTGCATAAAGGAAAAACAAAGACTGTGTTCCCAGCTGACATAAATAGCTTCTGATTAGAACTGATAAAAAGTCATTCTAAACTTAGAATGAAGGGTGATATCCAACCAAGTCCTAGTCTGAACAGAGCCATCGAAAACTAAAGACTTAATGATTATGACTCAAAATTATGCATTCTGATAGATATGTTCAACAGGCACCCCACCTGAAACAATCTTCACATGTTTCATAGCTTACCTGCAAGGATTGCCTGGCAATAAACATGAATCATGACTGGCTGGGTGCCATTTGATTAATTTTCATTCACAAAGGGTAAGCAGGGTCTTCTACAGGTTCCCTCCCTGCGATAAGTGAGGTTACAGGGAACCAGGCAGAGGGCCTTCTTAATAGTGGATCCTGCCCTGTGGAACGCCCTCCCATCAGATGTCAAGGAGATAAAGAACTACACAGCTTTTAGAAGACATCTGAAGGCAGCTCTGTATCAAGAAGTTTTTGAAGTTTGATGTTTTACTATGTTTATATATACCATATTGGCCTGAATATAAGCCTCACTTTCCCCCCCCCAAATTCTGACCATGAACAGTTAAAGTGCAGCTTAAATTCACAACCGTACAAAAATTGGCTTTTACAGTATCGCTGTTGAAACAGACATACGGTAAGACAGAACAGATGTGAGTCCCTGCAAAATTTTAAGGGAGCAGCTTATATTTGGGAACAGTGGTCCCTCTGGATGTGAATGGGATCCCTTTCAGAGCCCCATTCGCATCCTGAAGTGAACGCAACCTGTATCTGCGGGTCGTGATTCACCGCTTCTGCGCATGCGCGTGGCGTCATTTTGAGCGTCTGTGCATGCGCGAGCAGCGAAACCCGGAAGTAACGCGTTCAGTTATTTCCGGGTCGCCGCAGAGTGCAACCTGAAAATGCTCAACCCGAAGCTACTTTAACCCAAGGTATGACTGTATTGTCTTTTTCTCTCTCTCCCCACCACCCTTGAATTTTAAAGGTGTGGCTTATATTCAGGTGCAGCTTATATTCGGGCCATTACACTATGTTGTAAGCAGCCCAGAGTGGCTGGGGAAACGCAGCCAGAAGGGTGGGAGGGGGAATAATAATAATAATAATAATAGGGGGAGATGACTCTTCCTTATTCTTTTGCCACAGCCAGAGAGGGGGCAACCTAGGTTTCCATACAAGGGCTCAGAAGCATAGAAATAGCTTTTGAAGAGAAAAGCTTCAGTTTCTTGAGTGGGAGAGAGAAGCCCAGAGCTTCATTTAGTGCCATTTATGTGACGTGGGGAAGCAAACCCAGTGAAGAGGAACACTCTTCGCACCCAGCAGTTTGTTTGCTCAGAGGCTGCCTGACCATGTTGTGGCCCAGGACCTGTTGCAATTCTACAGCCATTTGCTTCATTTTACATATTTTATTTTATTTTTGCTTGCTCCACGTGAATGGCAGCAGAGCTTTATGACATCAACTCAAGAAAGATGAGAACAAGTGAATTGTCAAATATAGAAAGAAGAATTGTTGACAGGCTTAGCTGTTTTCACCTGTTATAGAAATGTTTTCAACCAACACATTCTAGAAACAATTGCGTGTTCAGACCCAGACACCTCACCCCTAAATAAATTCACACTTGACTCAATTTTTTTGTTTGGTTTTTGGCAGAATTTAGGCCACAACTTTATTGATTACAGAAAGTGACTGGTTGTATAGGCTCTTGTTCGACTAGCTCCCTGCCAGGCAGGTAGCGCTGACCCAGGGTTCCAGCATAGGTCAGCCTAGGGTGAACACCTGGATAAGCAGAAAGCCAGGAATGGGCTAACTCTGCCACCCAAATGTCCCCCTGGACTCAGGCACAAGCACAATCCCTTCTCAGGGGTTGAGCAAACCACTGAGTCCCTGGATTCCTTTAATGGAATACCCTTCACATAGGGATGGCGAGAGCATTCTCCCATCCCTATCACCTGAACCAGAGCCTATTCACAACCTTACAAGTAACGATTTGCTATGTGGCAGGCAAAACCCAAATGGTACCAACCAATCAGTCAAGTGGGGAAAATTCCTGCCATGCCCCTGTCCCAATGACAGACGATGGCATAGCAAGGTCAAGCACAAAGCCCTAAAAGTAGGGAGAGGTGGGTGGGTGTTCCAAATGCATGTGCCAAAAGAGGAAGCTCTGGGTCACGTGCATGGGCATAACTAGGTCCCTCGATCCATTTAGACTGCTTCCCATTGGCCAGATTGTACCCAGCTCCGAGGGACCTACCAATCGGGTATTGTGGCTTACCAAAAGTACCCACCCACAACACAGGGTGTCAGTTGTCCAGGTCTCACCGCAATACGTGCCCTCTTTAAGGGAGGACCCGATTACTCAAAGAGCGATAAGAGCCATTATTATTGTTATACAGCATATAGTACCCCTCCTGGATATTTATTGCTGCTGTGTCATTTGTGGCTTGTATAGACCAGTTCTCATTGCACCTTATTAGCTATCAACGATTATTATTTGGCTCTGGTGTTTACAAACTATAATTCATCATCATCCTATCTTTTATTTATAAGGAGATATCAAAAAAGAAATAAGCAAATTATGCATTGTTTTTGGCTGGAAGAGTTTTGCAGGCTCAGTAAATCAACCCTACGGTTGCACCGCAGACTTCAGCACTCTGCTGTGACTGCACCTGATCTCGCCTAATTCCAAAATAGTTATGGTGATGAGGAAGGGGAGAGTGCTGCCAGTCTCCAGAGATTGCTACACATCAGTAAAAAGCTTTCTTTTAAAAAAAATGTGCTAGTTTTGAAACACAGAAATGTTTTAAATAGTGTTAGTTTCACATTTTGTCACATATGTGTTTCTAAAAATGCCACTCTGCCAAAATGCATTGTTTTATAGACGTGTGTCATATAAAAAGGCTCTTCGACAACAACAAAAAGTTGCGTGTTAAGATGCCAAGACCTCCCTCAATAAATAATGACACAATTGACATGGAATTTAGTTTAAGGTTATTGGCATAATTTTGGCCACAACTTTATTGATTACAGATCATGAGTGGTTTGCTTAGGCATTGGTTCCCGATTAGCTGCACCTGACCTCAGCAGGGCAGCACTGACGCCTGGACTCCGGCAGACGTCAGTAAGGAAAACATCCTGGGGGAGCATTGGACCAGGCTCAGACTCAAGCTCACCCCAAATGTTCCCAGGGGCTCTGGCATGGCCATAACCCCTGGAAAGGGATCAGACAAAAGCAAGGTGAGCCCCTGGATTCCTTCAACGGAGTACCCTAGCATTGGAGGGGCAGGCACAGCCTAACCACATCCCCTCCACCACCATTGAACCAAGGCCTAACCGCCAAACTTTACAAAGTTGTGACGATTTGCTATGCGGCAGGTGAAACCCAAGTGGCACCAGCCAATCAGCCAAATGGGAAAATTCCTACCGGGCCCCTGCCCCAAAAGCAGACATCCCATGATGGCATAACAAGGTCATAATGAACCCTAAATATAGGGAGGGTGGTCGTGTGACCCGATGCACAAGGCGAAAAAGAGGGAGCTCAACGCAGCGTGCAGCGGTATATAAAGGTCCCTCGGTTGATGCATGAAAATGATCCCATTGGCCAGATTTACCCCAGCAACTGAGGGACCACCAATCAGGTTGTTGTGGCTATCCAATCGCTCCCACCCACAACAGCAGTGAGGTCAGTCTTGAGGATCTCACCACAACGCGTGCTCTCTGGGAAGAGGACACGATTTCTGTGGCAGAATAAGTATATTGTGTACGTCAGCAAATGTTTATCGGAGAGGAAACAAATGAGTCAGTGGCTCATAGGAGCTACAGAAGTCTGCCGTGAATGCACCCGGTATCCCTTCCTTAATGCACCCGGTATCCCCAAAAAGGGGGGACAATGGGGGAAGGGAAGGGAGTATACCAACAGCCTTCTGATATTGGTATGTGAGATCTTTCATTTCCCTTGAAAAAGTTGTATGGTGGGGCGGGGGGGGGGCAGAGTAACCAGGTTATGGGATACTTCCATATTCAGACTACACTGTAAGGGATTTCTTTTTGCATCAAGAATTAAAAATAAAAATAATAGCAAGGGCACGGTGATAATTTCCATCAGCACTCAATAAAAAATTACAGCATGAATTCCTAGCATTAGTTATAGGTAACCATGTGTGACTCAATTAATAATTCAGTTTACACTGATAATATTTGTATCTGAATGTGGCATGAAATGAATTTGTGTTAAATCCAAACTCTTCTGATTTATTTGATTGTTAGGTTTAATGAAAGGGATGCATTGAAACTCGGTGTGTGGCAGGATTACAAATGCAGTGCTACTTGAGAGGCTGTCCTCCAGGTTAAAGGCTGTAGATTTCCCAGAACTATCTACAAACAGGCTCTCTGTTTCAATTGGTAGCTCTAGGACTGTAACCCTGTACAGTGGTACCTCAGGTTAAGTACTTAATTCGTTCTGGAGGTCCGTTCTTAACCTGAAACTGTTCCTAACCTGAAGCACCACTTTAGCTAATGGGGCCTCCCGCTGCCGCCATGCCGCCAGACCACGATTTCTGTTCTCATCCTGAAGCAAAGTTCTTAACCTGAGGTACTATTTCTGGGTTAGTGGAGTCTGTAACCTGAAGCGTATGTAACCCAAGGTACCACTGTATGTGATAACCTTGGAGTTAGCACCCACTGAATTCAGACACTGAGTAGCCATGTATATGATTGTGTTGTTACGGATTGTGGTATGTATAACTTGTGTTGCTTGATTGATTGTGTTGTTGTCACTGAATAAAACTAATTTTATTAGGTACAATATAATTAATTAATTAATGATGCTAGAACTAACTTTATTGACATCTGGTCTGAATTCTTGTAACTTTTTGAACCTTGATTTATGTTTTATGTTTCTGGTATCTTTAGTGGCCCATCTCTACTCTTTCTCCTTGTTTGGTTCAAACTAGATAAACTGCTAAATGCTAAATACTAGGTGCATGGGGCAATTTTCACCAGGACCATAATATATGGGGAACAGAGCTTTGGTTCTTCCCTCTCCAGCCTCAATCTTGATTAAAACCATAGAATCATGGGATTGTAGAGTTGGAAGGGACCACAAGCGTCACCTAGCACAACCCTTGCAATACAGGTGTCATCCCTGCACTTGTAAGTAGCCTTAGAGAAAAGCTCCATTAGTGGCAATACAGGTGGAGTCTGTAACAGTGCATTTAATGTTGTATCAAGGTTGGCTTCTAAGCTGACTCCCTTCCTTCCTATGTTTGGTGGTCACATTTAATGTGTTTGGGTTTTGCTGTTGCAATGCATGGGGAGGCAGCTTGACACCACACTGTCCCAACTGAAGCTGCAGTGGAGGGATGTGGGTGGCGCTTGGGCTTGCCGACTGGAAGGTCAGCAGTTTGAGCTCCCGTTGCTCAGTCCCAGCTCCTGCCTACCTAGCAGTTCTAAAGCATGTCAAAGTGCAAGTAGATAAATAGGTATCATTGTGGCCGGAAGGTAAATGGTGTTTCTGTGTGCTCTGGCACCCATCGCAGTCCTCTGTGCACCAGTAGTGGTTTAGTCATGCTGGCCACATGACCTGGAAAGCAGTCTGTAGACAAACGCCGGCTCCCTCGGCCTGAAAGCAAGATGAGTGCCACAAACCCATATTCACCTTTGGCTGGACTTAGCCGTTTTGGGGTCCTTTACCTTTTTGCAGTGGCATGGCATGGGGGGGGCATAGGGGTGGTTGCCCCAGGTGCAAAATTGTTAGGGTGTGCAAAATTTCAACACCTGGTGCTGTCTCCATAAAGCTGCGTGTTTCCATCACTGGCTTCTCCATGCAAACCAGGTAGTGAGCACTCCAGACAACAAAGCGACTCTCATTTTCTTATGTCTGCGGCTGTGATGTCCTGAGTGACATGGATGCCATTAGACAGTTGAATGTATATGCACACTCTGTCCGTTTCCCTCCCTCCCTCCTTCCCACCCCCTCCACGGCCCTGGGTGCTGGCAACTCACGATACACCACTGGGAAGCTGTATTCTGTAAGAAGAAAACTGCTATTGGCTTTGGAGGGTTGGGGAGTTCTTCCAAGAACATGGTGTGGGTAAAAGTATTCATCTCCTCACATGCCATAGCCCTGACTGTCCCCTTCCAGTTGCTGCTAATTAACAAAACAAAACAAAACACAACAACACAACAAAAACAGACATTGAATACAGTAATTTGTAGTTTTGTTTTACGTTTAAGTTCATCAGGGTTCGTAACTGGGTTCCAGGTAGTGTGGCCTGTGCAATAGGTTTAATATAATAATAGTTTAACTCTGCCCACCTGGCTGGGTTGCCCCAGCCACTCTGGGCAGCTTCCAACAAATATAAAAAACATAATAAAATGTCAAACACTAAACAGCCCGGTTTGGCTGTTTCACATTCTAATATTCACACACACACACACACACACACCATTTAAAGAAAAAAGTAATATGTATAAAATAAGACAGAATAATTCACTGTGTTTTGGGAAGCAAATAAAGAACAAACAAAAATGTCTTACATGAAATGTAAGAAATGATAGTCGCAATTTTGCTGAGCAGTATATATTGTTTTGTCCAACTACTGAAAATAAATTATTTCTGTGGTGTGGTTTTTTAAAAAGGAACAACTACCATGTTATCATCCCCATATATAATTATCCCTATTTTACAGATGAGGAACTGAGATAGAGAATGGCCTAAATTAGATCATGGTTGTGCTATTTGAAGTGGCGTCTCCTCAGCTCACAGTTCTGGGATCTTAACCACTTTGCTAGCTCTAGATGCTGAGCTTTGGAAAACCCCCAGAGGAAGGGGGTTTCATAGCTTTATTCAGTCACCCAGATCTGCAGTCTTCCAGCTTCTTGCTGTTCAGATTCATGCCCAGATGGTCCAGTTAAGAGGCTGTCCTGCCAATCACAATAACCCTTAAAGGGATGGAGATGGTGTTCAAGGGCTACATTAACTGGAACCAGCACATTGAGTCTGTGTACACACTAACCCATTTGTAGCACAGAAAGGTTGCTTTTTTCAGTTCAGAACTGTTTATGCTCATCCTCAACATGCTGTTTTCAATTCAGATTGATCTTAGATTTTGCCGTCCACAAGAATGGTTGTAGCTACTTGGTATTCAAGGGGAGGGTTTTGAAATGTATACATTATCCATGCTTTTTCTTCCCTGCACATGCCTCACTCAGGTGAATGAAAAAGGAACCACAGATTGTAGTCTTGGTATGTGCTCACCCACAATATCATGGGGCAGGTATGATCCCACCCCCACCCCCACCCCAGCATTGCTGGGACTGCCTATACAGTGGTCCCTTGGTTCTCAAACGCCTTGGTACTCAAACAACTTGGAACCCAAACACTGCAAACCTGGAAGTAAGTGTTATGGTTTGCAGACTTTTTTCAGAAGCTGAACGTGCTCTGTTTTGAGAGTTACGCTTCCGATTTGAGTGCCACACTTCCAATTTTGAGTCCCACACTGAGGTCTGTCTGGTTTTGCTATTTATTTTACATTTTTGTGGCTCTATTTTGTGTGTGACTGGCTGGAAGCCAGTTCAGCTACTGATGGATTGATTGTGTGACGTTGTTTATTGCTTTCATTTTATGGATCAATGGTCTTGTGAGATAGTAAAATTCATGTAAAATTGCTGTTTTAGGGGTTGTTTCTAAAAGTCTGGAATGGATTAATCAATTTTGCATTACTTTCTATGGGAAAGCGCACCTTGGTTTTGCAACGCTTTGGTTTTGGAATGGACTTCCGGGACAGATTAAGTTTGGGAACCAAGGTACCATTGTATTTGTTGTTATCTGTTTTCAGATAGACACACTGCAGGGTTAACACAGAATCAATCTGCAATATTGCAGATTATTTTTTGGAATTAACCAGCTTCTCAAGAAGCACTTTTCAGGGGCAAAAACATATAAGCAATAAATCTAGATTGTACATGGGGGGGAAAGCAAGTACTCAGTCTCCACTGATTCTAGAATAAAATGTTTGTATGTACCCTGATTTATCAGAAAGCTATAGGAAGGCAGCCCAAGCTATAGGCAACAACACAGCATGTTCTTGGGGAATGCAATCTGAACATGCTCTTTCCCTCCCATATCACAAACTGTGACATTTAGTTCTATTTGAGGTTCCAAACAATTTTCAAGGGATATCCATATTTAATTTAGTATGTTGTGGTATCAAAGCCTTCAGGCCATTAAGGCAAGAATGATAGTTTTCAAGTCAAAACTTGAAAGAAATAAACCCTGCTGGCACATTCCTCACACACAGGGTGTTACCATGTTTTGGAGCTGGGACACACTTTAATCTCCACACCCTGGTGCTGTGCCTTTTCCTCAAACAATATTTGTCTTAAGTGAAAACCTAAGCCACAAACAGTCTGAATTAATGGATATCCTGATTGTGCAAAGCAAGCAAGATCTCTATTCCCCATCTCTTCTCCCTCTCTGTCTCTCATATGATCTAATTTTGTGTAGGTGACAATTTTGTCTCACACAGAACTTTTTTTAAAAAAAAGAAATGATTATTTATTCTTTTTCTCGAAGAGAATGTTGTGAAATAACTGATTCATCAATTTCTCTCCATAATCCGAATTTTAGTTTATGGTCTGTGCGTAAATTTTCTCTCTTGTCTCGATAAATGTTCTGAAAAGATGTTTGAATAAATATTTGAACGGTGCATTATGTGGCATTAGTAAATCAGAAAACAGCAAAATGGCAGCTTCGGCATAGTCTCTAAATCCTGTTTTCACTGGCTCTGTATGCAAAAGAATTATATTAAATGCACTTTGGGTGAAGCAGGGTGGAGTAGTATGGCCGCATATAAAAGCATGGTGCTTACAGATGTATGATTTATCAGTGGAATAACATTTAAAGCTCATGAGCGGTTACTGGATTTGAAAGTTTTAGCTTTCAGATTTCATTGATCAGGGGTTCTGATGTGTTTGTCTCTACACAACACTATTTTTCCACTTTCTTTGCCTCCTCCCCTCCCCCAACATGCTAAGTTCTATCTAAATGAGCTGCAGTGTTCCAGGGCTGTTAAAGGCTCAGTGTATTGCTTTCTTCAGGCTTAATGCATCACTATCCCCTTGTTGTGTTTCAAGAAGGCCTAGTTTCGAAGTAGGGTGGCTTAGGAAGTCAGATTCTTTTCCCCCGGACATGATCCAGATTGATTCCCCAAATCCTTTTTTGAAATGAGGATACAACCGCATCATCATAAGATAAACCACCCTGGATTTCAGATTTCTTTTTGACATTCTTTAATCGAGACAAAGAGAGTAAAACATGTTTTGTAAGGAAGGGTCATAACAGACTTGGGAGCTGGCATCTGTTTTGCCTGTCTTATCCAAGAAATACCCAATTCTCAATACACTTCATTTCTATATAATGATATGGCATTGCCTCACCTATCTGCAGCGGTAATCAGATTGTTTAATCTATCTTGATAAAGCAATCAGAACACTACAAAGAATAGTGAAATTCTGATGTACAGATCATCCAATTATCATCATTGTCATAATAATAATAATAATAATAATAATAATAATAATAATTTATTTATACCCCGCCCATCTGGCTGAGTTTCCCCAGCCACACTGGGCGGCTCCCAATCGAGTGTTAAAAACAATACAGCATTAAATATTAAAAACTTCCCTAAACAGGGCTGCCTTCAGATGTCTTTTAAAAATAAGATAGCTGCTTATTTCCTTGACATCTGATGGGAGGGTGTTCCACAGGGGGCCACTACCGAGAAGGCCCTCTGCCTGGTTCCCTGTAACCTCACTTCTCGCAATGAGGGAACCGCCAGAAGGCCCTTGGCGTTGGATCTCAGTGTCCGGTTTGAATAAGTTTGAATTTATCACCCTGCGGTCCCAGGGTTGGTTACAACAATTAAAAATGCAGCATTAAAAAGGTTTAAACAACTTACAACAAAAAAGGGTGAGTCCTTTAAAAAAAAGTATGTCTCAAATATCAGAGGCAGGGTAAGAAGGTGTGTCTTCAGTACAGTGGTACCTCTGGTTACGTACTTAATTCATTCCTGAGGTCCGTTCTTAACTTGAAACTGTTCTTAACCTGAAGCACCACTTTAGCTAATGGGGCCGCCCGCTGCTGCCACACCGCCACCACATGATTTCTGTTCTCATACTGAAGCAAAGTTCTTAACCCGAGGTATTATTTCTGGGTTAGCAGAGTCTGTAACCTGAAGCGTATGTAACCTGAAGCATATGTAACCCGAGGTACCACTGTATTTGCCAAAAACTGCATCGTGAAGTTGCCACGCTCATCTCTGTGGGGAGGGAGGTCCACAACTTAGGAACTGCCATGGTGTCTTTTTTTCTGAGAGAGAGGAGGGGGCAGGCAGTGGACAAGCACATGAAGTTGAAGCAAAAAGTGAATAATATTCCAAAGTCATATATCAAGCCAAACACTCACCTATGATTATAAACTAAGATTCCTAAATATGCTCACTATTCAATGGACCGTTGATTCTCCACATGCTGTCAGGCATCCAGTATTGTTCCTTGGCAGCCTCAGATGGAAACGCCTCAGAACCTTGAAGTAGTTGAATGACTTGCTCATTTTTTTCTGCAGAAAAACCACCTTTTGCTCCGCTGAGGCAAATCACATACAGTTTACTTTAAACCCCATTTCCCTGCCACAGTTGTGCTTTCACAGTAGCCGAGGCCACTTGTAGTAGCAGTAAACAAGAACCTCAAACGAATTTCAGCCATTTTTCTAACGTTTGCAAGGACAGCGTGCTTGTCACATGAAATTGCTAGTGACAGTTGATGAGGAGGACATAATGTGGCGAGATGATTAAAAAGCACACCTGTGATCATATTATCAATAAAAATTAAAATGGGCTGTTTCAACTGGCTTTCTGTGCTGTCATGTAGTTCTCACAACTTCTGCGGTAATGAAGCATTTATGCAGTTAATCATGCTTTCAGGAATACTTGCCCTTCGTCCCTTCTCATAGTATATAGGCAGTTGTTAACACCATCCAATTTGTTGCATGAATGCTAAAGCATTCTAGTTCTGCAGGTGTGGTAGGATGAATCATCTAAAACCTATAAAGAAACAAGGGCAGTACCTAACCTCAGTTTGCTTTTTGTTAAACGAATATAACCTGGTTAAAAGTTTCACATGCGAACGTCTTCCAGCTGCGTATAGCAAAATCAACAGCAAAAGGAAATCTTATGAAAACAAGTTTGCATCATCTGGACGACCCTGGAAATCATGTGGTACAGAAAAGATGAAAACTTTACCACATTTAAACATTTAAGAGCTAAGAGCTATTGTTGTAAAAAGCTTTGTTGCTGATGAAATTTATTATCTGCACTTCATCAACAGGTCCCGTTGTTCGGTCCCAGTTCCTGCCCACCTAGCAGTTCAAAAGCATGTCAAAGTCAAGTAGATAAATAGGTACCACTCCAGTGGGAAGGTAAACAGTGTTTCCATGCGCTGCTCTGGTTTGCCAGAAGTGGCTTAGTCATGCTGGCCACATGACCTGGAAGTTGTCTGCAGACAAATGCCAGCTCCCTCGGCCAGTAAAGCAAGATGAGTGCCGCAACCCCAGAGTCGTCTGCGACTGGACCTAACAGTCAGGGTACCTTTACCTTTAAGCAGTTAGCATTACTAGTTGGAAGTGCCGAAATTAGAGAAGGTGTCCTTATGTTTACTCATGGTGGGGATAAGATGGAGATAATAGCCAGGTTACGGCAACATGCAATGAGGATTTGTGAATGCTATACAACACTAACTTAAGTGTTAGATGCAGGTTTTTGTGAGTGGTTTTTTTGTTTTTGGGGGGTTTTTTGTACCGAACCCTACTGGAATCTTGTGCATATGCCAATAAAGGTTTGAGAATCTGAATCTGAGCGCCCTTAAGCAGTTAACATTCCTACTTGTAAGTCCCCAAATTAGAGAAGCATGCTTTGCACACTTTTGGTGTGCATAGTGATGGCATTTGTGACACCTTTGTATATGTCGGAAGGTAGCATCTGCTTTTAAATTTGGGTGGGCAAATCTAGCAAACTTGGCTTCCTAAGCAGACTCACTTGATTTGATCCAGCTGGGTCATGAATCAGATTGGATCACATTTACTTCAGAATCTGCAGTGTAGCAGGATGATTCAAGGACTGCATCATTGACTCCTATTCCTGTAAAAAATAAAAATAAAAATTTTGTTGGTACAACTTTTAAAAATTGGTAATCCAACAAACCACAGCCTGGAGGAGCTAGCATGCGAGGCTCCTTGCTGCCACATACTTGAATGCAAATGCACCAAGCCTCACTGGGAGCAATGCAGCTAGATGATATTATGCCATTAGGGGGAATAGTACAGGAAAAAACATGGCTGCCCTCAATGTTTGCCTGGGATGGACAGGACTTTAATGGGTCCATCCATTTCTAGCACTCTTCAGCCATTTACATGTGATTAATTCCATATGCAAGTTCTGATTGGCAAAAGTAGCAGCAGACTACTGCATACAGTCACACTTCAACACATGACAGGCAGAGGGGAGCAGAGATAGAACTCTTGTTTGCAGTCTTTATTGCACAGTACAAATGTCTGAATAAGGTTCACATGTTTCAAAAAATAATGATTTGTTCTTTGTCATTTGTGAAGGTTGCATGACTTCTGTTGTTGGACAAAAGTTTCCCAAGACTATTGTTAGAGCTTTTCGGACTACTTAACTTTCCATCGTTTATATGCTCCACTTAAGAGAGTTATGTGATTAAGCAGTCTGCAAAACCTTTCTAAATAACAAGTAAATGAAATCATTAAAATCAAAAGCACATTAAGGACTGGGAAGACCAAATCCACTTTCCGCCATGAAGCTCACTGGGTGGTCTTGGGCCAGCCACAACTTCTCAACTAGCCTAGCTCACAAAGAAACTATGGTGATAAAATGGGGAAAGACACACACAGCACTTAGAGGAGATAAATAATAAAGGTAGTAAATAATAAAATACATTTATGGATGGTTTCAAATGTGTATGCTAAAGTGACTTTTTAAATTAAAATGACAATATAAAGCCTACACTTATGTACATACAATTTTTCTTATATTTTCTATACCAGTGGTGTCCAAACTGGGCCCTCCAGTTGTTTTTGGACTACAGCTTCCATCATCCCTAGCTAACAGGACCAGTGGATGATGGGAATTGTAGTCCCACAACAGCTGGAGGGCCAAGTTTGGCCACCAGTGTTCTATACTATTAACATTAACATATATTTCTTTTTGTCTTCATGTGTGAGAAGGACCCAACACTTTTAAAAAGAAAGTCTGTCTGGTCACTCAAAAAGCACTCCATCGTGAGCTTCTGAAACTTATAATTAAACTTCTTGGTGGAAGCAGGATAGGGCTTTGGTGTCTGAATTTTCAAATTTTAGACTGCAAAGCTGCAACTCCTGGTATCTTCAGTTAATTACACTGAAACTGCCGATATCACAATGCCATGATAGAAATCTGTGGTCTGACTGTATTTGAAATAATGTGTACAGTTCTGGTTGCCTCATCTCAAAAAGCATATTGTAGAACTTGGAAAGGTTCAGAAAAGGGCAACCAAAATGATCAAAGTGATGGAGCAATTCCTCTATGAAGAAAGGGTGGTGTTAGGGACTTTTCAGTTTGGAGGAAAAGCGAGTAAGAGGAAACAGGATAGAAGTTTATAGCATTCTGCATGGCATGGAGAAATGGATACAGCAAAGTTTTGCTCCCTCTCTCATAAAACCAATGGTCATCCAATGAAGGTGAAGGTTGGGAACTTGCTCCAATAGGAGGCAGTGATGGCCACCAAAGGATGACTTTTAAAAAAGGATTAGACAAATTCATGGAGGATAAGGCTATCCATGGCTACTAGCCGTGGTGGCTATGCTGTGCATGCATGATAGGAGGCTGCAAGGCTACTGAATATCAGTTGCTAGAAACCCTTTCCCCATACCCTTGACTGTTTCCAGGAAATAGCCATATTGACTATCAACTGCAGCAACCACAGGTCCTACAAATTCTAACCCAGTCGAAAGACTGTAGCCATGCTTAAGGCCCATTGAAACCAATGTGACAAATCTGTCATGGCTAATTTGTTGCATGTATTTGGGGAACCGAGACATGACTCTGTTTCTCTAATTTGGGAACCATAGCATAGATTAGGTATGTTCAAGAATGCTACAACTCTGAACAAAGGGACCAACTAGATACAAAATTTGGCATTTGGGTAGCCCTGCCATGCAAGATAACTGCATGGCTGACACAATGTCTAATTTGGCCCTAAGAGCTATTCACTTATGAGGTTAGCTGTGTCTAATAAATCGACGTAGTCACAGGGCTCCTCTGATTTGCCCAGTGATCCCCTCTAATATTTTTCACATTGCAGTAATGCTCAGAGAGAATTCTTGCAGATATTTTATTAGTGTTTGTGGAGTGCCTTTGGAAAGGTGCAATGCGAATAAAAAGTATTGCTATACTCTATATTCCTATCCTTTCTGGATTTCACGAAATCCCTTCATTATAGTGCCCTTTTACGATTTTCCCAGTTAACCTTTGTCTCTTCCCTTATATAAATATCAAACAGTGCTATGGGGAAATGTTACAGGATCTGAATTCTCAGTTATCTATGAACGGCAGGAGCGCCACACTAAAAGACACTAAAATATTTTAAAACTTAGGTTCTTTCTTCTTTTTTTAAACTGCCAGGTGTCACTTCCTTCAAAGGTGCAAGTCTTGTGTTATGATGTAAATAAAAGGAATATGGAGAAATGTTTAACAATATTGGAAATCATACAAGCTATATAAATATTCCCCTTAAACTTAAGTGAAACTGCATATTGATTTATTGATGGCACAGTTAGATGTGACACAGGGTCACAGGAGACCCATTATTAGGACTTCCTGTAGTTTTGTTTTGATGAATAGGATCCATGATTGAGGTGTTAACCCTTTCCCACCTTGACATTGTTAGGACCTGTTGTTGTTTTAATTAATAGCATCCATGAAGGGGGCATTACCCCTTTTCCACCTTGACATTGATCTTATTAACACACAAACACCTGTACAGCTCCTTGTCAAGGGCACAAGGGACCTTAGGTATGCCTCTGGTTTGAGGGGGGGCAAGGTCCTCTCAGCACATCAGCTCTAGAAGGCTAGGGATGCTCATGCGCAGGGGTGCCAACTTCAATAAAATATTGTGGGTGGCCAGGTAGGTCCCACCTCACGTAATCTATCACATGACACAGTGCACACACACCATTTGAATGGGAATGTCCATCAACTTTGTGGGGACGCGGCCCCCTCAAATATTCTGTTGTGGGGACCGGTGCCCCCACGGCCCCTAGGAATTGTCTCCTATGCATCCCAGAACCACGGCCCCTAGGAATTGTCTCCAATGCATCCCAGAACCATCACACTGAAAGGACCTTGCTTCTTCAGCAAGGCAGAGAACTTAAAAGCCAGGGCTCACTCAGCATACTGGTTCAAGAAGACTAGGGATGCCTGCATGGAGGCAGTTTGATGCTGTTTGAGGTCAGATTTCTTGGCACTGGCTTCAGTTGTGTAAAGGTGGTGATTGGATTATCTCTTAAAGTGCTAATTAAGGATTTTAAATGTTTGTTTTTTTAAAAAAAAATGAATTTATTCTTTGAGCTTTATTTTTGTGCACTGGAATCCTAATGGATGAGGCGCAGTTAACCAACTGAAAGAAGAGTTAAATAACAAGCAACAGTATTCTTAATAGTTATACTTGGAAGCAATATATATTAATTTCAGGGCCATAATAAATTAACCTGTATTTTTCCAGGCAGTCTCAGTTGGGTTTTGTATATGGTAATAAAATGTGTTCATGGTGTTTTCCATGTAAATATCAATTTACTTATGGTTCATTTTCAATGGTGCTTGTTCCATTTATAACTGTGGATAGTTTAGATACCATTTGCCCAGCTCATGTGTTCAAACATATAGCAGTTGCTCCATCATTAAAATACTGTAATTGACTTTTTTTGTTATGAAGTGCATTTTAAAAATATTAATCAGAGGGGTTAATTAATTGAACAGCACCTATAGACTTCCTGTCAGAATTGCTTTATAAATGCAATAAATTCTGTAGGCAACTTTCCTGAAATGTTGGTGGTGGGGTGGAATCCTATAGCAGATCACATAAGGCATACAAGCTCTATCCAAAATCTTTACTTTAATCCTGCTTTAAACAGGGATCGATGTGGTGTCCACTTATGCAATCATTTTAAGTCCTTGCACCCCAATCAGCAAGCTAATAATTTGGATAGAAGGCTCTCTGAAATAACACGTGCAGTATCCACACTCTGTGGTATATTTATTTAAGGGATTTTTTAAGGGTAGCAGAAAGGCTCCCAGAGTCACTTACATGAGATTATTATAAAGAAGCCAACCCATGCCTATAAGTAGACACAATATCCCATGAACCCTGTGAAGAGATAACACGGGCTGGGAGACATGAGATTAATAACTCATATTGATTGCATGACACTGGCACCATTGTTAAGTTGACCAGAAATCTGGCATGGTCAGCAAAGTGGATCTCTGAAAGTTGTCCTCCAAACCTCCTTGGGGATTTCTTCCTTCCTTCCTTCCTTTTATATCCCACCCTTCTCCAGGCCATGTAGCATCTGCTTGAAAAACCAAAGCCCAAGAACATTTTAGTCATGAACAACTAGTTCTGCAGTTCTTTGGATGCAGGGCCAGTGATTTGTTCCTTCTCATGCTGAAAAGGATTGGTTTCTATTCCTAAACTGTCTTCACAATTAAGACTTATATCTTTTTTTTTATCTGAACACAGTGTGTTTCTTCCCAAGAACTCTCCATTCATGTTCTCCTTTTTTTTTTTATGTTGCATCTGTGTTATTCTCCTGACGCTGCACTCTGATATAAAATTTGTGAAACATCTCAGGCAAGAGTGTCACAGTTTGTTTATTTTTACAGTTATCTTGTTGATCTTTTTGACAAAGTAGAGGTGTTAGACTTGCTAGAAAGCTTTTACCTGACACCTTGAAAACCACCTGCTGAAAAGAAACCCATGGCTTTCTTTCCTGCTCAGATGAATCTAAAGTAAACCTGAAGAAAGTACCAGGATTTATCTGACAGCAAAAAAGAAAAAGAAAAAAATGAAAGATAGATAACCACTGAAGTTGTTCATCCTTGAAAATAAATAAAAATGAGATGAACTCATATGAACATTGCTAACTTGACTTTAGGTGAGCAGAAAATAATCTGTGATTCAGCATGCTATTATTATACAGACTCCTGTGCTTAATTATGAGAGGATTAATAACCTTGCCTGCTTCCTTCAGAGAGAAGATTTATTTTTGTTGATGTTTGGATTTTTTTGAGGGAAACATCCTGGAATTATCTTGCAAAACTATTATTCTGTGATACTGAAATCTGGAGAAAATCTAGAAAACCTATCAAATCTGCTAAAAAATTGTGGGTAGAAGGTGTTCACTCCCATCATATTCGTCTTTGTAGATGGATGAAAACTTAATTAAGTTCATGATGGAAAAATATGAAGTTCTTTATAATGTGAGGGTATGAGACCTACAAGAAAATGTTGCGGTGCACAATATAACTCCTTATACTTATTCAGACCATTTGTCTATCTGTCCCAGTATGAAATACACTCGTACCTTGGTTCTTGAATGTAATCCATTCTGGAAGTCTGTTCAACTTCTGAAATGTTCAAAAACCAAGGTGTGACTTCCAATTGGCTGCAGGAGCTTCCTGCACTCAAGCGGAAGCTGTGTCGGACGTTCGGCTTCCAAAAAACGTTTGAAAACCAGAACACTTACTTCTGGGTTTTCGGCGTTTGGGAGCCAAAACGTACAAGTACCAAGGCATTTGAGAACCAAGGTACAATTGTACACTGATGGGCAGAAGCTTTAAAACCTTCAGGCAGGAGTCTTTTTTAGCCCTACTAGGAGATCCCAGAGATTTAAACTGTGATGCTTTCTGTGCAAAGCATGAATCTACAAGAGAGCTATAGCCCATCTTTCAAAAGGGAGAGATATTCCCTGTATAACACATGCATCATATCCTCATACCATTGGCATTATAGTACTGTGAGCTGACCCAAAGAGCACATTCAAGGACTTGTAAATATAGGAGGAGGGGCCAACTTTCTGATATTGACATTTCATCATTTTCATGAAAGGAGATTTTTTGAAAACACACACATACACCACAACAATGAAACATTCATTTTATAAGGAACTGTTTTTTAACTTTAATTTTCAGCTATATTAGCATAAAATATTACACAAAATGAATATTCATGTCCAGATGCATGACAGATGAATGCAGTCATTTTATCCTCTAGGTTGTTCTGTTGAAGTCTATACGGTTTGACATATTGACTTTACTGATTTGGATTTTTTTTTGTGAGCTGAACAGTTGTCATGAAATAAGAAACCACGGGTATAAACAAAGATACTGCTGCCTCATGCAATATTTAGCCATAATGTTGACTAAAAGAAGCTTTCACCCTAACCCTGAGACACATGGGGGCTGTTTTTGTCAGTATCAAAACAGAAATTATTTCAGCAATTCCTTTCTGATACTCAAAATCAGTGATGAGCTGAAAAGAGGGAAATGTTAAATCCCCGCCAAATATGCCACCCCATTTGGGCAATTTTTTTGCCCTAGGGTATGAAACTGCTAAAATAAAGGTGGGTGTTAGGGAGGAGGGGATAGGAAACATGTATCCATTGCTGAGGCTGTAACGCTAATATTTCATTGATCCCATCAAGCTGTGCAACTAGTTAGGGAAGATGTAGATGGCAGTGAACATTTGGGTGAACATATGAATCAACACCCCACTGAAAGTAACTGCAGGTGGATAGGTAAAGGTAAAGGACTCCTGGATGGTTAAGTCCAGTCAAAGGCGACTCTGGGGTTGCGGCGCTCATCTCACTTTCAGGCTGAGGGAGACTGCGTTCGTCCACAGACAGCTTTCCAGGTCATGTGGCCAGCATGACTAAACTGCTTCTGGCACAGTGGAACAGTGTGATGGAAGCCAGAGCGCACAGAAACATTGTTTACCTTCCCATTGCATCAATACCTATTTATCTACTCACGTTGGTGTGCTTTCGAACTGCTAGGTTGGCAGGAGCTGGGACAGAGCAATGGGAGCTCACTCGGTCGCAGGAATTCAAACCGCCAACCTTCTGATCGGCAAGCCTAAGAGGCTCAGTGGTTTAGACCACAGTGCCACCCACATCCCTTGCAGTGGATAACACTCATAAAGGGATGCATGTATGTATTAAGAAGTTGTTCATGGACATTAAAAGGAATGTGTGCCTGGATGTGCATTGCCATCTAAATTCTTTTAAACTGCTTATGCATAACCCTGCAAAAGTGAACCAAGGTCAGGGCAGAAGTCTCTTTCTGTGCAACGTTAGTGAGCAATGAAATACTTGCACGATGCAACAAGACCAGGAAGTTCAAAGGGTTGCCTGGGCAACAAGGATGCATTCCATCCCACCAATTGTAAGGGCAGTGAGGAATTTCCATTCACTCTCATGGATATCATTGAAATCTGGCTATGTAGGGTTGCTGTGATACCATTATGTTGACTACATGCTATTCTATTGGGCAGAATCGCACAATGAAGAAATCCTCCTAAGTAGAAAAAAGGTACTAAAGCAACAGGGATAAACAGTGGTTGTGAACAAGTGCAATAAAAATATGCACACACAAACACACACGCGGTGAAAAGCTGGGGTTTTGCTTGTGCCCCTGCCCCTGAAATGACAGTTTTCACAATGAAAACTGAACCTCATGTATTTTTAGTTCGGTACAAGTGAAAAGCTTTTGCCAATGCAGAGTGAAGGCAATTGATCTTATGGGCTGGGATCACCCATGCATTACTACCTATTTCAGTTGGTTTTGTTTGATCACCGTGATGTGATCATGTTGGCAAATCTGTTTTGCCATTCCATTCACTGTGTGACCCTCAACTGGTTGGAATCGCCTACCAAAGCAAACAAATATTCAAACTTTCAGATTTTATGGCCTAATTCTCGTTTTGACATTGTAAAGACATCACTATATGAACATCACCTTGTTTTTCTCTATAGTGGTCTCCTCCCTCCCGCTTCCCTGCTTCCGATACTCTTCTAATTTGTGCTCCTTAAAAATTACAGTGTCCCTTCTTTGGTAAATCTTAAGTCTTACCACAAAAAAAGGCAAAATTAGTTCTATTGTTGTTACTTTTTTTTCCTTTTCTTTTTTTGCTTTTTCTGTTGTAAATATGCCTTAGGTTCCAGTAGGCAATTCTCCCAATATTGCTTTCTATTACTTTTGCCCACTTAAGTAAATGCTCAAGATTGGGGAAGGAGACAACTGAGGCTCACTATTATTTATAGACAGAAATGTACATATTTGGATCTTTGTTAAGAATTCTCTAGTGATGCTTATAATTGCTGGCCCAATTATGAATTGAGTCATGAGAGTCCACCCATCACTTCTTGCTATTTTGCCTAGAACCCATTCCTGGGCAAAACCAGGAGCATAGATGATGTAAGACCATTAGCATCTTGCTTTGTTTCTGGATTCAACTTATTTCAAGGTATCTGAACATATGAATGATGAATTAAATGCTCATTGATGTTTATGTGAAATTCTGGTGCTCCTAGAAAGGGGCTTAGGCGTAGACAATACTTAATTGCTCCAATTTGTAAACTTTTAATACCAAAGTTATTTCTATACATTATTTGACCTAGCTTTGTTTTCTTGCAAGGAAAGATATTGTTGAAGCATCTCTGATTAAGAATGTTCATCAATTGAGGCATGGTTTATTTGTCATTCTAAAATGAAATGAAATAATTATTCCATGCTTTGGTTATAGGGTTATCTTTCCTGTTAATGTATATTTTATTGATTCCGTGAAAAGCATAAGCAAAGACTCAGCAGCTTCAGACATTCCTGAAAAAGCACTGAAAGCAGAATGTGCAGTAATTTTTGCATTGAGATGCTTCTTCTAACATTCAAAGCAGAGCTTGTTTAGATTTTATCTGCCTCTGCAGTTTGCAGATTTTCCCTGCATGAAGCATCACTAAGAAGCACTGTGAGCCAAACATGAAAATTATTTAAATATTCAGCAGGTGTGAATCAAGATAATGTCTGAAGTCATCCAGTATTATTTTCTAATGTACGTCACAGGAATATCTCTTCAACGAAACAAAACCAAAATCGCAGTCCTTTTCATTTGATCATTGGGGGAAATTATAAAAAAGTAAGTGCTGAATGAAATGGCTCCCAAAATTCGCCAACCAGTTCGTAAGTGGTGAACTTTGGAGGGTTAATTCTGTTGTTTTTAAAGGAGGGACAACTGTCTGAAGTGATTTTTGAAAGGAAGCATGCACCTGCTGCGAGCTACACAAAATCATTCAGGAGAGATATGGTGGCTGCAAGCTGGAAGCACTGGCGGAGGAATAGGGGTGCAGAGGGAGCAGACTGCCCCCGGCACCACTATTCCGGTAGGGTGCCATTGCAGCGGCCCCCTGGACACACACCGTGCACCCCCCTGCACGGTGGGTACCACACCCCCACAGGTGTGCCCCCAGAATGTGCACCACGCCCCTGCGGGTGGTGCGCCACACCCCCGGGATGCACACCACGCCTCCCTGGGGGCGCCAGCTACGCCCCGCCTGCTCTCTGCCCCTGGTAGTGGAGCATGCAGCTTCGCCACTGGCTGGAAGCGGTCCACGTGACAAAGATTAATTCCCCCCCTCTCTAGTTGGCACCTATATGTCTCAAGAGACAATGGAGGTGTAAGCCATCAGGAGTAAAATCAAACCACTGGAAAGTTACAGCACCTGCTGTGGCTGTAGACTGATACGAGAGAGACAAGTTTCGTTGCAGCTGGGGGCAGCTGGAGGCATCCGGTTTCGCTGTTACAGATGAACCATCCTCTCAGCCATCATTGCTCCCCTGGTCACTGCTGTGGATATACAACTTGACTGTCTTGTCTCCAGGCACTGCAGTCACTTGCAAGGGATTCCCACACAGCAGGGTTAACGTTGCCAGCCTTCACATCATGTCCGAAGCTTAGGCTTCTTACTGCCACGCAAAGCCCCTCACCCCACTGAAACAGTTCAAATAATTTTGGGCCCCAATACAAAAATTAACAAAATGAGGTCCCCTCTATCAGGATATGTTTGGTTTGAGCATTATTATTATTATTATTATTATTATTATTATTATCTCCGTCGGGACGGAGATACAGGACGATGAAGACAAGAACGAGCCATCTTAAGAACAGCTTCTTCTCCAGAGCGATCTCGGCCCTGAATGGGAAGCCCGGACTTTGAAAGTAATCTAATCTCCCTTGCTGTATTATACTGTATTGATTAATTAGTGTTTTTATGGAGCAGTCAAGTAATTTCGTTGTCCCCGAAGGGGGGCAATGACAATAAATATATTATTATTATTATTATTATTATTATTATTATTAGGCCCAGTCCTATCTGTAGTATAAGCCCTATCAGCCCTGTCCAATATGGCCAGTGGTCATAATACCTAATTCCTGCTGTAGAAGAGCTAGGAAAAAAACATTTGTACATAAGAAAGCATTATGCACTTTCTATAGAAAGTACTTTCTATAGAAACACACAATTCTATATTTAACTTAACCAGAGAATATATTATGCAAAGCTTTTCTATGAATGTTTAAGTACAGAAATATCTTTAGTCTTGCTATGCTAAAACATTGCAACCTTGCAGAAGTTAATGAAGGTTCCTCCTCTAAAAGAAAGGCTTTTCTAGAGTTTAAAAAACCCCACCAGTATTGGAAATATTTATTGCTTGGAGATGCTGCCTATTAAGCCAGCTACTGGTTTGCTGGTTTATTCATTGCATTTATATCCCGCCATTTTCTCCCAGGAGCTCAAGGTGTCATACATGACTCTTCCCCGTCTGGTAATTTAAGCTGAGAGGCATTGATTGGTCCAAGATCACCCAGTGAACTTCATGGCCAAGTGGGGATTTGAACTCTGGTCTCCCAGGTCCTTCTTTGTCTCAAATATTACACTAGTTAACTGTTTTGGAGGGGGCAGTTGTGAGAGATGGCAACAAAGGAACAGGCTAGCAGTGCATACCCTCTGTGCTGGGCCCGGGGCTAACCCGTGAAACGCGGTCCAGGACCGGTCCAGAATCCGAAGGTTCCGCTGGGAGTTAGTCTGACAGGGCCAAGGCAGGACATGAGGCAGGAGACCAGGCAAGGACAGGTATAGGATCTTAGGCGGGATCGAGCTCACAGCAATGTTGCTCCCACAACCTGGGGCAGGGTCTCACAGCCTTTTATTTTTGTCGGGGTAGCGGCCGGTCCTGATCCCCCTGTGAATCACCTCCCTGTTTCACCCAAAGGCGAGCAGTCCTCCTGTGAGTACTCAGGTCTCTCCTTCTCTCAGACCTTAGTCTCTGCAGCTTGGGAGACGTCAGTGGGTTGCTGGACCCACGGGCTGCCTCAGCCTCCCCTGACCAAACCGGTAGTGGAACAGTTGTAAGTGATGGCCCAGCTGAAAGCACCGAGATAATCCCCGCATCTGGAGCCAGGGCAGGCTCAGGCCCCTGACTCGGCCCAGCTGGTGTTTGTTGCAGGGGAACCTGTGCAGACTGGGACTCTTCAGGATCAGGCCCCATACTTTGTTCAGATGATGCCTGAGGCAAAGGATGCAGTGCAGACTGAGTCTCCTCTGGTTCTGAGCCCGAGTCCCAGGCCATCACACCCTCCAACATTTCTCTGATGGCATTCCCATTTCTGGCTTCTCTAAATCAGGGACATCCCTGGGAAATAGGGACACTTGGCTGGTCTATCAGTGGAGGACTTCTTCCTTCACATCTCCTCCTTTCGCTCATAAGTATATACTTTAATAATTTTTTATTTAATAATTTTGTAGAGAACTTTTGGGAGAGGAGGCAGTCAGCTTTTAAATCTAGCTGTTCTTTGTTTTGTTTAAAAGGCATAAGTCTAAAAATTAAATAATCACAGAAGATAGATCAGAATATTCTTCAATATACTTCAGTTCAATCTAAATGCCTGTTAAAGTTGTCAGGTTCGGTTAAAATGATTTCAGGCACTGCAGCCATTAGAAGAATTTCTTAATGACATTTCATTTTCAACATTTTATCTGCATTGTTACATGCAATCACATACGCAGCAAGAAATTGGTTTTAAACTGGGACCTCTGCCCCCTTTTAACCCCCAAATTTAACAAAAGCCTCTGTGGACTTTGCATAAGTCCCCTTTCACACACTTCTAAGAATGCTTTGAATGTGTATGTTAGTGAAAATACTGCACAAGTATGCATTATAGAGAAAATAGTTTTCAAAAATGTCTATGCAAGGTGTTAAAAGTTTCCTTTCTCTTCAATAAAAGTCTGCCCAACTGTCAGCCAGCCTAGGTTCCTTCAGAACCTAGCCCAAATCTACCCCAAATGAGACCCAGCCTCTCATAGCAGGAACTTAACTTTCAGATAATATTGCATGTCCACCTCATTTAATTAATTATTCTACAGTCCCTGTTTACTTTCTCTCTTATTGCGTTCCACACTCCAGCTGTGGAGTTCCTTCACACACAGCCTCTGCTTGACTTCTTTCTCACAGAGCCCATAATACTTACCTCTTTTGTCGAGCTTTCATCCCCCATGGTGAGAAAGGCTTCCGGATTCTAGCCTTCCAAATTATATGGCTGCTGTCCCTCCACCAGCACCACCTGCTGTTTCCCTGAACCTTTATCTACTGATCATCTTCTTCTTTGGTGATTGCTTGTAGACAAGTAAGATTGTCTTCCATAAACACAGTTTTCACAGTGAGCCCCTCAGTGACTGTGGAGGCCAATTCTGGATCCACACGTCCTTCCACAGTGGGGACATAGGTTTCCAGGTAGGAGATGATCACGGTGAGGGTTTGCCAAACATGCCTTCCTCTAAGTGTGTTTCTCCCTTTCGTCCTGAGTTCGAGCATCTTCAGAGCCCTTGACACCTTTGGTAAAGGCTGTTCTCCAGTCAGAGCACTCGCAGGCCAGCGATTCCTGATTGTTGATGTTTATACTAGTCATGCTGGCCACATGACTCGGAAGTTGTCTGCCAGCTCCCTCAGCCAATAAAGCGAGATGAGCGCCACAACCCCAGAGTCGGTCACAACTGGACCTAATGGTCAGGGGTCCTTTTACCTTTATACTACATTTTTTATATTTGCCTTGAGAGTGTCTTTAAATCTCTTTTGTTGACACTTTCCATTTTTAAGTTCGGAATAGAGTAGATGCTTTGGAAGACGATAATCAGGCATCTGAACAACATGTATTGGGCATCCTTATCTACTGATAAGGGCAGAACCAAAGCTCCTTTCCCTGACCCTTCACCACACCATCCAGTTTCTGGCCCATCTATGCTTAAACCTCACCAGGTTGAGGCCAGAGAGCGCTAAAAATTTGAGTTACCTGTTGGCAGCTCCTCTTATAAGAAACAATTTTATACAAAAATGCATAAGCGCACTGAAATGTATGTGAGTTTTCATGTTGTCCTTTTTTAAAAAAAAGCTAACTGGTGTGGAAATGGAGTGAACTGAATCTAAGACTGGAAAAATTTTAAAAGATGAGAAACTAAAATTGACAAGATTCATCTATCCCCAGTAGACATATAGTCAGATTAAAAAACAAAAACAACAACAATTGACAAAGTTCTTGACTAATGTTCTGTAATTAAGGGACAATAATTTACCACTTAAAAAGAGGATACAGAGTTTAGGAATTAATGTATGGTATTCACACTTGTAAACTGAGATTCTCCATGAGCATATTTTGAGACAAGTGCTATTTTTATCTTTTTTTTCATAAATGAGGAAACAGGTGAATAGTGAGTTTGCAGATGACGATAAAGTATTTATGAAATATGCTGTCTTATATTAAACCCCTTTCTCAGTACTGCCTGACATAGACTTTGCTTTTCCTGAAAGCAAACACACACTCCTGCAGCATATTGCTTTCAAATTTTACTCACATGTGCTATATCACTGAGGCCTACATAGAATTAATGGGCATTTGTATCACAGTGAAGTTTTAATTTTATAGTTAGTAAGAAATAGGATTAGGCAACATAAAGACATAGAGAATGAGACTTGATCCAAAACACCCAACTAAAGTGGTACCTTGCTTCCCAAACGGCTTGGCTCCTGAACAAATCGGCTCCCAAATGCCGCAAACCTGGGAGTGAGTTTTCCGGTTTGTGAACGTTTTTTGGAAGCCGAACGTCCAACGCATCTTATGCGGCTTCCAATTGAGCGCAGGAAGCTCCTGCAGCCAATTGGAAGCCGCGCCTTGGTTTTTGAACCGTTTCGGGAGTCAAATGGACTCCCAAGACTGATTAAGTTCAAGAACCAATGTACCACTGTACTGCAATCTTAAGTAATTCTGATGACATATCCTCCAACATTTCTCTGATGAAAATAGGTACGTCCCATTACATAATGATAATTTTTCTGTTTATACACCACACATCTTACTGGGTTGCCCCAGCCACTCTTGGCATCTTCCAACATATATAAAAACATGATAAAACATTAAACATTAAATAAAGTTCTCTATACAGGATTGCCTTCAGATGGCTCGGGGGTTGGATAACTCCATACCCTCCAACAATTCTCCAGTGAAAATCTGGACATCCTACCATACCTTCCAACATCTCTCCAAAGAAAATAGGGGCGTCCTAAGGAAGAATGGGACACTCCTGGATCAAAGCAGAAACTGGGACAGCTTCTCTAAATCAGGGATGTCCCTGGAAAATAGGAACTGTGATGATTTTGTTACTCTAACCACAGCCTGCCTGGATAATGAGGCTTAAGGGTATTCCTCTCTGTGACTTGACTGTGATCTTCCTTTCCACTTTTGCAACACCTACCCAGGGTTCCCAGAGCTTTTTACTTCCAACAACTCCAAGAACCTAAGTAGCAGATGGTGAGTTCTTTTCCTTCCAAAACTAGGCTGGCGGTTACTATCTTCTTACCTGTCCATTTCTCTGCCCATAGCATCTTTTCTCCTCCGCCCCATGAAATGATAGAAAATGGCAAGGACTGTAAGTATGAGCAAATCCTTTTGGACCAGGCCATTCTTTCCACTGCTATGGTACTAATATGTCAAGAATTCCAAGAAGGTAGCAGGCTCGACTGTTAATAAATTGGAAACAGCCATTGGCCCTACTCTAGCTTCTTCCCCAAGTTGCCCCGATTGTAACAAACTGATGTTGGCACCTCACCCACTACTTTGGAACTTGAAAAGCAGCTCAATCGGAATTGTAATATTCTATGGTCCTTAGGACTGTGCAACAATTAGATTTTTTAATTAAAATGGCAAGACCGTAAGAGCTTGCTATAATTATTAGATTCCTTATTTCCATCAGCACTAACTTAATAAGTAAAGGTAAAGGACCCTGGAAAGTTAAGTCCAGTCAAAGGTGACTATGGGGTTGCAGCACTCATCTCGCTTTCAGGCTGAGGGAGCCGGTGTTTGTGCACAGACTGCTTTCCAGGTCATATGGCCAGCATGACTAAACCGCTACTGGCGCACGGAGGACTGTGCCAAGTGCCAGAGCGCACGGAAACGCTGTTTACCTTTCCGCCGCAGTGGTACCTATTTATCTACTTGCACTGGTGTGCTTTCAAACTGCTAGGTTGGCAGGAGCAATGGGAGCTTGCTCTTTTGCTGGGATTTGAACCGCCGACCTTCCAATCAGCAAGCCCAAGAGGCTCAGTGGTTTAGACCACAGCGCCACCCGTGTCCCTCACTACCTTTTATTAACTTAATATATTTATCTCACACATGCACTATGTTAACCAGGCAGGAATAAGACCTGGCATGCCCATGCACAGTGTAGAGAGGCTCCTGGAGACTTGTGGCATTTTTCTAATATTTGTCTGTTTATACAGAAATATACACATTGAAAACGAGAGAGCAAATAATCACCCTGGCACACATTGTTCATCTTTAAAGTAGCAGCAGTTCCCTCCAAAACAAACACCATATGCTCAGAACCTCCAGCCAGCTGCAAAGCCTTAAGACTTCTGTCTCCATTTCTGGCTACACTCTACCTCTGACACCAGAGTTCTTCACTCACCGTTTAATATGATAATGCAACTGTCCATTAAAATAAAATAAAATAAAAATCCTTCCCCACCACATTAAGAATTGGATCACACATAGTTCAGGCACATAGGTTTTCTACACAGGAGTCCAAACCTCAAGCTCATGCATCCTCTCCCACCATATAAATGAATGTTAATTTCTCCCGGGACATTTGTGCAACAATGCAAACACTATGGCCTGTGCATATGGGCCCCAGTCATTATTACAGGTTATATCCAGGGAGATGGGTAGTTTGTAACTTCAAGACTCTTCTCCCCTATGTCTTGCCATGTAGATAACCTAGGAGTCTGGGCTCTGTGTGAACCTCCCCTTCGGAAAAGTTAAGACATTTAGGTGTGTGATGTGTCTTATCAGCATTTTCTTTTTTCTTTTTAATAAAAAATGACAGTTTACTGAAGTGGAGTAGTACCTTCTGAATCAAAGGAGTGCTATTGATTATCTATGAAAATTTTCTCAGTTTTCCAGAGGCTATGGATTTCAAAAGCTTGATGAGATTCTGTTCCCTTTGGTTAGAGACATGCTGAATTCGACAGAATCCTTTTTGAACATTCTGTGAGTTCTTTCAATGTTCCCATGCACAGTGGCAAAATGCACCCTGAATGGTTAATTTATATGAAAAGATTAGTATGTTAATTTATACTATTTTGGAATAATTTATACGGTGTATGTGTTGGTTTTAATTGGGCAAAAATTAAGTTTGTTTGATTGCCTTATAGCAGCTAAGAACTATTCATGTTGAAAAGTCCTCCCCTTACACAGCATTTTACTCAACTAATGTGACCACTAGAGTGCTGATTAGCAGTACAGGGAAAATCACTCATAATTTTGCTTTGCCCAAAGTTTAATTGGGGTTTTTCTTTAGAAGCATAATAAATCAGTATTTTTGGTAGCAAAGTGATCCTGTTGCAATGACTGGTGCAAAAAAAAACCCAAAAACAAAAACAAAACCTCAGAATTTAGTGGATGCCAAGCTTTGGTTATAAACAAAAATAAAACCCATTTACAACACCATCCTATGTTTGTCTGCTCAGAAGTAAGTCCCGTTAACTTTGATGCTGCTTGCTCTCATGTAAGTATGCATAGGATTGCACCCTTAGTAAAATGCATTTAACTGAGTTGGAAATTATGTTGCAGATTTAGGAATCTCTGCAGCTATTATCTGATTACTAAAAGTGTCATTAAGGTGATTGCTAAATTAACAAAGGGAGGCGCACGGCTAATCTACACTTCTCTAGTGCCTGAAAAGCAAGGATCTGAGGAGTCTCCCTCTTGTCCCACACTTTCTAGGTGCGGATCTGAGTGGTTTCGCTTCTCAGAAAAATTGCTCTTTAGTGCTAAATCAGAACAAGTGGCAATCCACAGACAACCTGATTGCCAATCATTCCATCTCAGCACTAAATATTATGTTTCTCCAGGGGGCAGCAATGGGGCAAATGGAGGTGTGGATGCCCCCTCAGTTCTGAATCCCCATTGTAACTCAGTCTCAGAGAGTGGTTTTGATGGTGACAACACTTCAGGTGTGGGTTTAATAACAATAGGAAATGACAAGCACCATTGTAATACAGTGGTACGTCGGGTTACAGATGCTTCAGGTTACAGACGCTTCAGTTTACAGACTCCGCTAATCCAGAAATAGTACTTCGGGTTAAGAACTTTGCTTTAGGATAAGAACAGAAATCGAGCGGCAGCGGAAGGCCCCCATAGCTAAAGTAGTACCTCAGGTTAAGAACAGTTTCAGGTTAAGAACGGACCTCCAGAACGAATTAAGTTCTTAATCTGAGGTACCACTGTATCCCGCTAGTCACACACCTGAACTCTTCTGTTGCAGAACTGGCTTTGGAGTTTATTTTTTTTAGCTCTGTTGAAGACAAATGTTTATAATGACAACTGCTGAGGTTTCTCTACCTGCCCCCCCCCCCCCGGCGCTAAATTGCCTTCTGTTACTCTACAACCAGGTAAGTCAAAAAATGAAAACTATAAAAGAAAAGATGCTGTCTCTGAATGTATAGTGTCAGATCTGAGATCTTGCGTTTCATTTTGCTCTTGCTTGCAGATGGTATCTAACAAATGGCAACAGAAATACAGATAATGCCACGTCCATAAAAACTGACAAATAATTCTGTCAACATTTCATTGTGATATTGTCTGAGTAGAACACATTTAATAAAGATCATGTGCTGATCATATCAAGGTGAAATGACAGCTTTCTGAAAATTTAAACATTCAAATTAATTTCTGTTCAGCTTAGATAACTAAGACTGCAATCCTATATATCAAGGGTGGGGAACTGGATCTATTTGCATGTTTACCTGGGAGCAAAAGCCACTAGACCCATTGGTAGTACTTATTTGTGAGTAGATGTGAATAGGATTTCATGGTGAGGCCACATACTTACCTTAGATTAAGCCAGGCATAGGCAAACTCGCCCCCCCCCTCAGATGTTTTGGGACTATAATTCCCATCATCCCTGACCACTGGTCTTATTAGCTAGGGATGATGGGAATTGTAGTCCCAAAACATCTGGAGGGCAGAGTTTGCCTATGCCTGGATTAAGCTTTACCAAATTCAGTGATATTTCCTTTTGAGTAGGCATCCATGAAAGTTCAGTGCTACACTCCCATACTGTGTATCTTTACTTGGGAGTAAACCCTATTGAACACAGTGGGACTGTGCTTATTCATTACAGTTCCTCTTAGTTTCTCATTTTTCCAGTTCAAACTTCAGTTCTTCACATTCCCACATCAGGTTTCTTTGCACATTTTTTTGCAAAGCAGTTTTGCCTAAGATGATGTATTTTATATGTTATTTTCATCAGTATATGCATTTTATGCATACTTTACAATACTTGAAAACTGCATTGCTGTGTGGGGGTGTGTATATATATATATATATATATATATATATATATATATATGGCTTTGAATTTGAAGGATGGTTCCATTTCATTCTATGTATTTTTTGGGCAAATGCAGAATAGGTTGATCTCTCTTTAAATGTCTCCTGAATCAATTCCCCACCCCCCTGCCCCCATCCCTAACTGTAAATTATATAGCACATTCTCAGTTAATGTTGAATTGTGGTATCTAAACACATGATGTTTTAAAAACAAAGAAACAATAGGCATACTTTCATTAATTAAAACATAAGTATCTATCATCCTGATTCACAGCTGATTTAGTTAAGTACTTTTATTCATTCTGACGTCACACATCCATCTTGTGCCTGTACCATTAACTTAAGCAGAGCTTACCTTTAAATCATTAAGCTATAGGATGGTAGCCTCAATTTGCAATCCAATCCATGTTTGCTTGGATGCAAGTCTCACTGCCTTCAGTTGGTCTTCCATGCTCAGGACTGCAGCCTTATGGTACTAACCTAAGCATATTTACTCAAACATAAGTTTCAGTGGGTGGTATTCAACTAAGTTTTGCTCAAAGTTGGCCCAATGAAATTAACTTCATTATTTTTAGTTACAGGTAGGAAGCTGGGTTGGTCTGCTGTAGTCAAAACAAAATAAAAAAATTCCTTCCAATAGCACCTTAGAGACCAACTAAGTTTGTTATTGGTATGAGCTTTCATGTGCATGCACACTTCTTCAGAGCCACAGAAGTCACCAGACCCTTCTATATGGTGAGAGGGTGGGGAGGGGTATTACTCAGAAGATTGGTGGGAATGGGTGATTGGCTGATAGGTATAGGAAACCTGTTGACTACTGTTGATGACTGCATTTGGTCTTACAGGAAAAAGCAAGGGGTAGGATGGCTAAAAATAGCTTTATTATGTATAATGAGATAAGAATCCAGTGTCTCTATTCAGACCAGGTCTCTCCATGGTTGCGTACCACCCATTGGAATGGCATTGAAACATTCTAAACACCTGAGGTGGTTTGTGTAAAAATAATAATAATAATGCTCTTATTGTTGCTATTTCCCTACTTCTCACTTCACAATTTACAAATACAGAGGTGAATCACCTCACAAAAAGTCACATAAAGAAATCACAAACTCTTGAATTTTCAGAAAAGGAAAACAAGCTAGCAAAAATAAAAATAGTTTTTTTGAAAAAAGAGGAAAGAATGGACAAATCCAAAGTGCCTTCTGCCCTATTTTTTCCATTAGCTATAGCTTACTCTGTTGCAGGTTTTTGATTTACAGACTCAAATAGGCTTCAAAAATATAATAGAACATCTTTAATTAAATCCCAAAAACTCACATTCAGGGATAAATAATAATCCATCAGCTATTTCATTCTCTTACAGTACCCAAGAGGACTTGACAGTCTTCATCACTTCAGCCATTTATACCTTCATTTTAGCTCTATTTCAGTCAAGCCATTTAGTGGAGTTTATCTAAATTACAGTATCTTTTTTTATCACACGTCTGGAGCTGTAACACAGAAACTAATTTCTGGTGCAAAATGGAATATCTCAGAAGCACAGACATCAGTAGCAGAGGCGCATTAGAATGAAAAGTTACCTGTCACTAACTGATATTTGTCTCTGTAATGAGCTGAACCAGTCAGGAAATGTGGCTATAATAAAATTAGGAGCCACCAGCAGCACAGCAGAATGCTAAGCATTGAGGAACATGACTTCTCTTGTGCTGTCGGTCCCAGAGCCTTTCTGCGTAGTAAGCAGAGTCCATTTCACTCATGACTGAAGTAGCTTATGCAAAGTGCTTTAGATAGATGGCGCATTGCCCAAAGACCAGGGGGAACTATCCTATCCTACAGTGGCTCCCAGTACATTTCTGAGCACAATTCAAAGTGTTGGTGCTGACGTTTAAAGCTCTAAATGGCCTCGGCCCTGTATATCTGAAGGAGTGTCTCCACCCCCATCGTTCAACCCGGACACTGAGGTCCAGCACCGAGGGCCTTCTGGCAGTTCCCTCGCTGTGAGAATCCAAGTTACAGGGAACCAGGCAGAGTGCCTTCTCAGTAGTGGCACCCGCCCTGTGGAATGCCCTCCCACCAGATGTCAAAAAGAAAAACAACTACCAGACTTTTAGAAGATATCTGAAGGGGGCCCTGTTTAGGGAAGCTTTTAATGTTTAACAGACTGTTGTATTTTAATATTTCGTTGGAAGCCGTCCTGAATGGCTGGGGAAACCCAGCCAGATGGGCGGGGTATAAATAATAAATTATTACTATATTATTATTATATCAGCAGCTAATTTAACCAGGGCTGCATCATTCCATTGCCTGCTCAAGGGAGATGGCCATGCCAGAAATATACCAGCCCAGACATCGGAATGTCAAGATTCCAATGCAAGAGAAGATGCATTATAGAACCACATAGACATTGGGTTCTGACACCACATTCTGGAAGCCGCATGAGAATGAGCTGGGAATTTCACACTGCTATTCCAGGCAGCTGCCAAATCTGCTTTAGTGAAAAGATTTTCAACATTAACTTCGTTGGACTGGCCATGTTGTTCAGATGCCTAATTATCGTCTTCCAAAGCAACTACTCTATTCCAAACATAAAAATGGAAAGCGTAATGCTGGTGGTCAACAAAAGAGGTATAAAGACTGACTCAAGGCAAATCTTAAAAAAAAAAAAAATGTAGTATAAACACCGACAACTGGGAAACACTGGCCTGCAAGAGCTCCCCAGTCTCAGGACGAAAGGGAGAAACGAGCTAAGAGGAAGGCATGTTTGGGAAACCCTCAACGTGATCAATTCCCAGAGGCAAACCTATGTCCCCACTGTGGAAGGACGTGTGGATCCAGAATTGGCCTCCACAGGCACTTATGGACTTACTGTGAAAACCGTGTTTATGGAAGACAATCCTACTTACAAGTGATCGCCAAAGAAGAGAAGAAGAGTGAAAAGATAGGTCCTTAAAGCAACTATTATTCTCATGGTGATACTGCGGTTCTGGCCTTTTCTTTCTTCCACTATTAGTGCATCATTGTTTGTTTGTTTTGCATTTATACCTCACCTTTTTCTCCGAAGAGCTTGAGGTAATGTGCATGGTTTGACCCTCATTTAATCCCCACAATGACCCAATGAGGTAGGTTAGGCTGAGAGGCAGTGAACTTCATTGCTTGGGGGGAATTTGAACCCTGGTCACTCCCAGGTCCTACTGTGACACTCTAACCACTACACCACACTGCCTCTATGCTCATGGCAGCCTTCCATCATAGACTCCCACAGCTTTTGGCAAAAGGAAAGGGCCATAGGAGCTTTCCCTTTCACTTAGAAGAGAGAAGGCATAATCTTCTATGCTTAGGAACTGCATATGGATAAGTTTTAATTATCTCTCTACTAAGAAAAATGTGTAACTGAGTTAGCAACTTTTAAAATATTTTCAATCTCATTGAAAAATATACCGCATTTGATTTGTCAAGACTCTACAACTGAACTTTGTTTAGTGGCTGTCACTCTTGTACAAATAAATACGATCAAAGCTTTTGAATAGGACTTTGTCATCTAAAAGGAAAATTCAGTGAGCACGGTTCTCATCTGAAAATGTTTGTGTGGGGGTTTTTTAAAGTTTTTTTTTTTGCGCAGTGCCTTTAGGAAACAGTTCATAGGACAGGCCTTTAATATTTGTCAGGAGGCAGGTGGTGGAATGTTCTGCTAACGCTTAGCGCACTCATTAAATTTTACACTGCACATATGCATGTGCTTCCAGTGGTGCAATTAAAATTTATGCTTGTATTTTACATTTTCAGTTCTGTGCATCTGTCTTTCGTCAGCTGTATTGAAATAGAAAAAGCAAACAGCAAGACAGTTGTAGCCTCTGCTTTGAATGGCCAATTCATATGACCCTGAAAATATGCTGAGATTTCGGATTCTGGTTTAGGGTATGGCTATGGTAGCTGAGTGAAGTGGTCTTAGGACTGCTTCATCGCACACTGAATACACATAGACAATTTATATTGTCACCACAGACCAATTTTTGGAAATAGTTGCAGTGGCACATTGTCCAAGCAGGATGTGGGTACAGAATGGAAAAGAACAAGAATAAGAACATTGGTGGATGTTGCCACCACATGCCTCTTTCTTGGTGTTTTTTCTTCAGGAACGTTTGTAACTATTTTTATTGTTGTGTATGTTTCACAAGTTTTCTCTTTTGCACAGCAGTTAAATATTAGGTAAAGGGACCCCTGACCATTAGGTCCAGTTGTGGCTGACTCTGGGGTTGCGGCGCTCATCTCGCTTTATTGGCCGAGGGAGCCGGCGTACAGCTTCCGGGTCATGTGGCCAGCACGACTAAGCTGCTTCTGGCGAACCAGAACAGCACACGAAAATGCCATTTATCTTCCCGCCGGAGTGGTACCTATTTATCTACTTGCACTTTGATGTGCTTTTGAACTGCTAGGTTGGCAGGAGCAGGGACCGAGCAATGGGAGCTCACCCCGTCACGGGGATTTGAACCACCGACCTTCTGATCGGCAAGTCCTAGGCTCTGTGGTTTAATTCACAGCGCCACCCACATCCCAAGAACTTGGAATAGGAATGGGCTAATTCAACCAACCCTAGCCAAGATCCCATGATACTCAGTTCTGTTCCTGCATCTATGGATGCTTTGTTCTGTTTCTTCAACATTAGTTCTGCCATCTCTGGCAAAGACCAGTGGAAAGGATTATTGAGAGTTGTATATGGTTGTGAGGTGTGTGTGTGTGTGTGTGTGTGTGTGTGTGTTTGTGTACACATATATTTATTCCTACTGGTTGAGTGGATTAGTCTAAAGTATCTCTTTAGACCCAAGCCTTGCCAAAAATGCTTCTGGGCAAATGATTCAAAATCATCCTAACTACCTCTTCAGCGACTACTTCAGAATGTCTTCCTACTTCAATATATGTCCCAGCAGTCCTGCCACTTTGCCTCTCTCTCTCTCTCTCTCTCTCTCTCTCTCTCTCTCTCTCTCTCTCTTTTCCTGCTGGGCCCACATTGCTAACAAACTGTCCTGATGAGAGCCATCAACGAAGCACATTCGCTGATATTTCTGCTGTACTTCCAAGACTCCAGCTGCCATGATCATAGCAGTCTGCAAGTCAAGGACTGAGGAAGATGAGGGGTTACCACATATTTAGTGTTGCTCTCCAGAATAGCTTACTCCACATTTTGAGCCATTCATCACCAGTAATTTGCCATGTGAGGAGCTCTCATCTCTGCAGGCCATCATTACTCACCCAAATGCCAAGTGATCTTTTGAAGCACTCTCCTTACACCAGCAATGTAGGGGGATTATTGGGCGAAATGCAAGTGTGAAATATGAGCAGAAAATAGCAACCCATATGGTATTTTGATTATGTCAGTGGGAACCAGCAGTTTTATATTCGTTGCTTGTGTTTGGGTGAACATTGGTAAGAAACCTAAGAAATCAAGCTCAGCCTTTGTCTTCAGTTCAAGTAACAATCCAGTCAATCAAAATGTGGTATTTTGTGTGCAGTTCCCCCCGTTCTTTGCACAGCAGTGCCAGAGGAAATATAATGGATTGAGTTATATTGATCCTTTTAAATGTATCCGACGACAGCTTCTCACCAAATATTAAAGCAACTTTGCTATTCATTAGAGCAAAAAGCAGCAATTCTATATATGACACCTAGCCGTGCAAAACCATAAACATATTTAATGTTTCTGCCCTTAGGCAGAGCCATGGGGTTTTACTGTGAGGTTTCGTTTTAATTTCATAAAAAGAAAGATCCTCAGAGACAGCTGTGAAGTTGGTTAAAAAAAATTGCCCTTCAGCAAATCTTCATATTACGCTATTCATTCCAAAATCAATATGGCACTTCTGCAAACTGAAGTGTCAACCTGTGCAACTAAATTTTTAAAGAACTCTTAGCTGTAATATTGTAATAAGCATGCTTTCCCACATATTATCAAACTTGCCACAGACAAAAAAAAAATTAAAAGCCTGTTTTAATTAAATACAGCACAGTTTCAGCTTGGAATCCATAGTGTTAAAGCAAAACAGTTTTCTTTAAAGTACTGTGCCTGATCCTGCACAACGTATATAGACCTATCATATGTATGTTCACTTAGTCCTCCTTAATATGTATTCCCAGGTAGGTGTTTACAGGATTTCATGTACTAACATTCCATTGAAAGCCATGCAGCACAGAGATGGGATTTCTCAACGTTTTAGTTGAGTTTCTCTGCACAGATTTTCTTCAGATTTCCATCCCACTCCTTCATTTCAATGGGAAGTGAGTCCCCCCCACCAGATTCTGCCAAAAATATGAACACTTATCACATTATATACATTATTATACATATAATATATGCATATTCACTCCAAGTTTCCTAATGTAATCATCACTTGGACAATGTTTAAAAGTATAAAAAAATTGTTAATATACCTATAAAATTATGGTGCAGAAATATAGTATAACATGGGGCTTGACTCTTTTATATCTAAATGCCACTCCCTGCGATTGTTGTGTACCCGATTTGCATACCCAATATGCAAAATTGCAAGTTCTGTTCATGGTGAGCAAGTCGGATGGTCCACCAGCTACAAGCAGGAATGTTTCTGGAATTATTTGTGAATTCTATTTGTGAATTCTATCTACCCGACCTGCTCCTCTCAGACTAATGTGCAGCTTAGAGCTTAGTTAACCATCAATCTTAACAGTTCCTGAATGTTCCAATGCAGTTTTCAACTTTAAAAAATAATTTTAGATAGATAGATAGATAGATAGATAGATAGATAGATAGATATAGATAGATGATAGATATAGATAGATGATAGATGATAGATAGATATAGAGAGATGATAGAACGTAGTTGTCAAGAATGCATTTAAATGTGGATTCAAATAAAAACAGATTAATGTGGAAACAGAACAGAATGGGCTTACCAGTGTACACTTGTGAAAGTCACTTTGATGGGAAATAGACTTGATTTATCCACCCCCTAGCTACAGGCGGAGAGCAACCACCTGCAGAAATTTTAAAAAGAGGTCATTGTGAGCAGAACAACCGTTCTGCACTATCTTGCAGCTATTATCTTATTACCATTGTCACAAACAATAAATGGGGGGGGGGGGGTTGAGAAGGATAAGAGTAGATAATATTTCCCAAAAATAGATCTGATGCATGTTTATAGAGAAAGAAAATCACCAGCTTTTTAATGATGTGCTGCAGTTCATCTCTCAGTTTCCCTTCCGCTGTAAACTTTATTCCATCCTATCTTTAGAATAACCCATTCCTTTGTTTGACAATATTCTGCTTTGCTCACCTAGAATAGTCCTGTGGAGGCCAACAATAGAAGCTGCTTCTGCCAGAGAGAGTAGATTTTCAAACTAACTCTGTTACTTTCACATCTATATAGATATATATATTTGTATTTTTCCCTTTGTATTTCTCAATGTATCATGGATCTTATACAGGAGCTTTACTATCAATATATTTTTTTCTTCAACAAAACTCTTGCTATATTTTGATAGCAAGCTGTTTCTGCTGCCATTTTTGGCAGCATAAGCACCCTCTTTTTAAAGATCCAACCTGTGACTGATCCTTGGCTTCTGACAGGTCTCAAATATGCTCTTCTTTTCAGTATTTTTGCAGTATCCTTTGTGACCCCAGACTCAGTGATCCTGAGGTACATGGGGTAGGGGGACAGGAAGGAATAAATAACGTGACTTCGTTTTGGGATCGGAATGGCCACAACATTATTGATTGCAGATGCCAGTAGGCTTTGGCCTAAGCATTGCATATAAAAAGTAAAGGTAAAGGACCCCTTGATGGTTATGTCCAGTCAAAGGCGACTATGGGGTGCCACACTGATCTCGCTTCAGGCTGAGGGAGACAGTATTTGTCCACAGACAGCTTTCTGGGTCACGTGGCCAGCATGACTAAAACTGCTGGCTGATCACTTCATCAGGATTTCCATATGAGGCACCTCAAATACAGGTTACCCCTCCAGTTGGTCATTTGGGGAGTTTTATGGCCCGTTAGCCTGTGCCTGCACAGACAGACAGAATCCTTGCTTATGGACCTGGAGTTCCCAGTTGCTATGCTTCTGAAGAATACATTAATCACGTCCAAGAAGCTTATTTATTAAGATCTATGAATTCAAGCCATTCTATTTATTGATACATATACAGTCATACCTCGGGATGAATACGCTTCAGATTAAATATTTCCGGGTTGTGCTCCGGGGCGACCCGGAAGTAACAGAGCACGTTACTTCCGGGTTTTGCCACTCACGCATGCACAGACGCTCAAAATGACGTCACATGCATGCGCTGAAGCGGCGAAACGTGATCCACAGATGCACAGTCGCATCTTACATTGGCTTCGGGATGCGAACGGGGCTCCAGAACGGATCCACCTCTTCTCATGAGGTGGCCAAAGTATTGGAGCCTCAGCTTCAGGATCTGTCCTTCCAGTGAGCACTCAGGACTGATTTCCTTCAGAATGCATAGGTTTGATCTTCTTGCAGTCCATGGGACTCCGGACTAGTTTAAGTATTAACTCTTTAGCTGCTTGAGTTAGCTTTAGGGCCATTAAAGGTACCTAGCTAGACTGGGAGGCCTACTGTCTTTTGGTATAGTTTAATGGAATCATAGACTTGTGGAGTTGGAAGGGACCCTCAAGATCATTTCGTCCTGCCTCCGGCAATGCAGGAATTTCAGCTAGTTATGGAGAGTTTAACTATCTAGTATTATGTAATTAATTAATTCTGTGTTTGATTCCTGTTCTTCCTTTAGATCCAGAAGGATATCCAGGCCAGTTTATGTAAAACATTGTGTATTACCACTGGAATGGTGCTAATGACACCAAGGCCATAGGTTCAATCCCCTTACTGGACAGCTGCATATTCCTGCACTGCAGGGGGTTGGACTAGATGATCCTCAGGGTCCCTTACAACTCTACAATGCTATGATTCTATGTGAAGTATAGTTTAAGCTGTTATTGGACCACTGGGGTGAGAAAACACACAATGGCCAAGTTACCTAACTTATGCACTGGAACAGTCCCTCTTTGATAAACCTTATTTATTTCCTTATTTAAATACTTCAAGAACATCCTACCTCTATGAATATATTAGGGCAGTGTACAGAAGTACAGAAAAAAAATAAATGAAGTAAATAAAAGACAACACATAAATCATAATTTAAAAACCTAAAGGCTGTTGAAAGAGACAGAGCAAGCTAAAATATAAACTTACTATTTTAAAATGCCACCAGGGATGCCATTCTATAGAAAAGGCCACACAATGGGATCTTGCCCAGCACTGACTTTATCATCTCTCCATGCCAGGTAATTTTATTCTCCTAGGCATCTGCATAGCACCACTGAGCTAGCTTTGGGTCACTGATTTCTGTACTTTGCATTCATTCTTGTGTTAAGTGGGGGGGGGGGGGTGAACATTTTACGTCGTTTGGTGATTTTCTGGGTCAACACTTTCTTCTATCATCTATTGTATTTTTGCATTTTATTATGTTTGTGAGTCACGTTGGGGCTCCTCTTGGTTGTGCGAGGGCCTTTAATAAACTAATGAGCCACATAATGACGTTCACCTAGCAATGTAATATGAAGAAGAGCCTCTAAAAAAGATTTTGAAACAAGGGCAGGCTTTATAGGGAGAGACACTCCTAAAACTTTTTCATAGACAAATCCCCATTTTAAATAAACACATTCGCCCAAAGGCCAGGCATGCTGATCTTAAAAGGCTGAATCGGAAATATTAATGTGCGTTGTAAAACTACAGTTGCCGAGTGACTGGAGTACTTCTGCAAGTCCAAGAGACCATGCCTTCTGGTTTTTTATTTCCTTATAGTGGTTTCATCCAGCTGTCCCAGTTGCAAATAGGCACACTGGGACGTAACACTGGGATTTCCGTGATCAATTTCCGTGTGTGTGTGTGAATTGCAGGCTTGTGGAGCTGAAAATTTAATCACAGCAGTGATGTTGTGCCTAAAGTGTGATTAACCCTTTGCCTGAGAGCCATTTTTAATACCGAAATCCTCCGCCACCACCTGCTTTACTGCCTATAGTGGAAAATACTGGGGTCTGCAGAAGCTGAGCACAGTTTTGATTGCAAAAATGACCTGCAAGGAAAAGGGTTAATCTCCTCCTCCCACAATGCTGCTGCTGTGTTTTCCTCATTTATTTTGAGACTTAAACATATGGTTGGGAAAGATCAAAAATGGTCAGGTATCAGATTGGCCACATTGCCTCATTTTCTAGTAAGCTAAAGAAACTGCTGTGCATTTAAGTGAAGCACCTGTATGAATTATATACACTTTGGGCTAGCTGTTGACATAAGGATTGCATGCCAACCAAATGTGCATTTCTGTGTATTGATTTGTGCCACTAACCTCTGCTTTGGTGGCATTCCTCATTTGTCTATGCAACTGATTGTTTCTTCAGCACTTCTAGTATTTATTGATTTGGGGAAAGAACTTATTGAACCCTGTTATTTCTCCCTGAATATACTCCCTTGCCAGTATGAAGTTATTTGACAGGTAACCATTAACAAAAATTGCTTGAGTATGCCTTACAGAGAGTGTGGAATGAGGACAACTAAAGCATAAGCAAAGGCACGCTATATAGTGACATTAATGTATAGGTTAGAGGCTGGAAGCAGGGGAGGGATGTGATAGAAGAGAGAGCACATTAGTATGCATGCTGAGAAGATATTATCCAAGAGCTGCTTAGATATTTTCAAGGCCCACCAGTATATTTTCCTATACTGGCAGTTGTTCATGAAGTGTTCTGGTCAGGTTGACACTAATGGTAGTTATGTGCATCTAAAATAAATAAAAACTATTTATTAGGGGAATGAATTTGCTCAGGGTACTCTCAGGAAAAGGCTTGTGCTCAGTGGTGGAACTCATGATTTGCGATCAGCAGGTCCCAAGATGTTGAATCCGCAGCATCTCCAGGTAGGACTGGGAGACCAGCTGCCAGTCAGTGTAGACTGGGGGCTCCCAAACTTGTTTTGGTACCGCAGTTCCCATCATCATTATTTTTTACGATGCGATACGATACAATAATCTTTATTGTCATTGTCTCATACAGAACAACGAAATTGAAAAAATCTACACCTGACATTCAAAAACCAACAAGCCTGCTATCCCAGCCTGCTTAACCCCTTAAAAACTCTGATACCCCATAATGAAATACAATATACTCCCACAGAGACTACCTTACACTGTGTTTAAAACCAAAATTGCATTTGGATAGAAACTGTTTCTCAGGCGGCTAGTCCTAGTCTTTATAACCCTGTACCTTCTTCCAGAAGGCAGAAGCTGAAAGAGATCATTTCCGGGGTACACACTATCCTGCGCTATCTCTGCAGCTTTCTTATGACACCTGGAAGCGTATATTTGATCCAAGGTGGGAAGAGTGCACCCAGTTATTCTCTCCGCAGTCTTTACAACCCTGGACAGCATTGTTTTTCCCCTGACTGTGCAGCTCCCAAACCACACACACAGACCACAAGTTAACAGACTCTCAGCAGTACAATGGTAAAATACCATCAACAGGTCCCTTGAGAGATTATTTTTCTGGAGGATTCTCAGAAAATATAACCTCTGCTGTGCTCTCTTCATCAGGCCTTTACTGTTTTCTCCCCAGGCCATCATCCCTGACCATTGGTCCTGCTAGCTAGGGATGATGGGAATTGTAATCCAACAACAGCTGGAGTCCCAAGTTTGGGAAACCCTGGCATAGAAAATACCGAGCTAAAGGTACCAACAGAGCTGCCTTGGTAAAAGACAGTTTCCTCTGTTCCTGTGATCCAAAATAGCCTTATCCCAGTAAAGGAAGCATCGCCAGACAGCCTGACCATTGTTGATCTTCTATCTGAGTAACAGGAAGAGGAAAACAATCCTTGATTTGCTGCTTGAGGACAGAGTCCTTCAAACTGGTCTCCTTTACCCTCCATCTACTTACATTTACATATTAATAAATTATGCCGCAGTAACGAAGAGGTAATTCTGTATATTGTAAAGTGACCAGTGGCGAGGGATTTAGGCCCCTGAGTTCTTCAGGAAATGAAAGTATGTCAACAAGCGTTTTCAAAGCTGTTCAGAGCAGAAAGCCATATAGAAATTATCATTTTTATTGAAAAGTGCCAGAATATATATGCAAATTGCCAGTAGTAAGAAGATCCTTCAAAAGACAAGAATGGAAATTGCTAGTCAAAATACTATTAGAAATATTCACAAAAGGATTAAATCCCTGTACTTCTAATTTTGACCATAATCTCATTTTCAATGTCATCACAGGTATGTGTTATTGTATTGCGATTATGACAAGCTGCTTATCAAATTCCAAAATAATTTTCAAGGTAGACTTTAGGACATGGGTGGTCACTGTGGCACCCTTCAGATGTTGTTGGACCCCAGTCCCATTCAGCCCTAGCTAGAATGGCAAATGGCAAGGGTTTGTGGGAGTTATCTACTAACATTTGGTGGACATGACAGTTTCCAACAGGAATTTGTGTAGCTGTGTCACAATTATGTAAAGGGATTACACAACTGCAGATACTTGTTGTGCAAAGTCTTCCGCTCACACATACACATTCGTGGAACTGTGCTAAAGGCTGAGTTCTCAAGATGTTGTTGTTCAGTCATTTAGTCGTGTCCAACTCTTCATGACCCCATGGGCCAGAGCATGCCAGGCTATCTCAGGATACTTGAATTTTATCTTATGAATTGTAATATGAACTAACCTGATCCACACTTTCTGAGCTAATGAGTGGATCCGGAGAAAATACACTTAGAAATGTCCACTTTTAGAGATAAGTACATTTAATAATATGCATCTAGAGATGTATTTAAATGCAAAGTTTCAAACTATATTTTTTAAAAAGTGGATTAAAGTGGGAACACGATAGAAAGGATTTATGAGTGAACACATGCAAAAGTGATGAGAAACCAGAAATAGACTGACTCGTCAGTCCCTAGAAACTCTTCCACTTCTGCCTCTTTGATTCCAACTCATTGTTTCTCCAACTCTGCTTGCAAAGCAAATAACCTGGGCTAATGTAATTCAGCAAGCTCCATCCTCAGGAAAGTGGGTCAAAGTACAAAAGGTCATTGGGGAGGAGATGACAGGGCTGCATCTTTTTCCAGAATATCTTAATGAATGCCCACAGCTCCACAAATGTAGGCTGGCACATTGTTTTAAAGAAGTGCGGAAATGAAACTGACATGTAATATATATATACTGTACAGTGTGGGCTCTTAACTGAAAGTTGCCTATGTAATCACAAAGGTATGGATGCTCAGATGTCTGTTCTTGGGCTTTTTTCTTTAACCAGTGTGCAAAGTCAGCTCTTTTATTTCTAGCATGTGTTTTAAATTGATTCTTATTCAAATGTCTCAAAGGTTTAAGCAGAGATGGAGAGATATATCCAGTTTTTTGTCTTTTGACACCCTCAAATACATCAGCTACCCAGCCTTATGGTTCAGATTAGGTTTGTGGTATGGCAGCCCTGTTGGCTGAAAGTCGAGCTATGTTACAAGCACAGCCCGTGGCTGTAAACATATGGTCTAACATCTTGAACTCATTGAAGAATGCTATTGTGGTTCACTTACATTATTAATGTGCCATCCAATTCAAATCCGGTGCATTTGGACTGTCTAAGGTTCACCGCTTTTAAGCGTTCGTCATTCTAGTAATGATAGCATGGGCATTCTGACCAGGATCTACAGATGGCAAGTAAAAAATGCTGTTTTAAGTATCTTGGAGTGTAAGAGCAGAAGAAAAACTACCACAGGAACATAGGTAAAGGTAAAGGGACCCCTGACCATTAGGTCCAGTCGTGGACGATTCTGGGGTTGCGGCGCTCATCTCACTTTAGTGGCTGAGGGAGCCAGCGTACAGCTTCCGGGTCATGTGGCCAGGATGACTAAGCTGCTTCTGGCAAACCAGAGTAGCACACAGAAACGCCGTTTACCTTTCCGCCAGAACAGTACCTATTTATCTACTTGCACTTTGACGTGCTTTCGAACTGCTAGGTTGGCAGGAGTAGGGACCGAGCAACGGGAGCTCACCTTGTCGTGGGGATTCAAAACATCGACCTTCGGATCGGCAAGTCCTAGGCTCTGTGGTTTAACCCACAGCGCCACCCACGTCCCTTACCACAGGAACATACTAGATGATATTAGAGCAAATATCCTGTAATACCAATAACTAATAAACAAGCAATTAATAAAAGGAAAGAGATGTTGAAGGCATCTTATCTTGAGCTCCCTCTCTCTCTTCTTTTCTGTTTGCAAAATGTATCTGGACTGGGGAATCATTCTTTTGGATGCCTTTATTGGAGTATATGATGACTGTTCTTGTTAGTGTATCTGTTCCTAATTACCGTATGTAGTGTGGGAGAGTATCTGCGCCACTTTCTTGTTCTGATACTGAAATCTTTGTGTGTGGTCTTGTATGCAATGCTAATATTTTAAATAGGTCTGCACTTACTCTATAAAGTCACTTACTCCGTTCAGATCCCACCACATTGATCTTGCTCATTTGATTTTGAAAAAGCTAATCATATTGAATATATTATAAAGCTATAGCAATTAAATAATGAACTTTTGGCGCTAAGACAATTACTACAGTGATACCTCAGGTTACATACATACGCTTCAGGTTACATACGCTTCTGGTTACACACTCTGCTCACCCAGAAATAGTGCTTCAGGTTAAGAACTTTGCTTCAGGATAAGAACAGAAATTGGGCTCTGGCAGCGCAGCGACAGCAGGAGGCCCCATTAGCTAAAGTGGTGCTTCAGGTTAAGAACAGTTTCAAGTTAAGTACAGACCTCCAGAACGAATTAAGTACTTAACCCAAGTACTTAACATTGTATATAGTTTCATATACACTTAAGGGCTTCCTCTGAGTTCTAGACATACTTGAGTAGGTTTTCTCCAAAATCTCTTTTGTCAACAACCCTCTTTTCAAGAGCCTTGCCAGTGCTCTGACATCTAGTTTGCTCACGCCTTCACCAAAAGATAAATGGCATATGTGTGTATATTTTTAGATTATGTACCTTTTTTTTTTACGGGGGAGGGTGGAGCAAAAGAGCCAACAGTCCTATCCAATCAGAATTGCCACAGTTATGGATGCCAAAGCCTCACAAAGGAAGCAGAAGACCAGACCTCAAGCTATCCACCCCCCCTTAACCTAAATGACATACTGTACTTCTGCATGCATAAGACTAGTATTTTTTATTTTAAAAATATGCTCAAAATTTGGGCTCGGCTTATACACAGGTAGTGCATAGGGGGGACGAGGGATTGGTTGCTTCCACAATCCAGAAATTGTCAGCGGTTATTTTGCGTGTCATTGTTGGCTGCAACAAGGGCTGTTGTTGATTGGCTGTCATTGCGGGTGGCCGATTGGCTTGTTATGCCGGCGTGGGGACAGACAACAGGCGATAAAGAAAGCTCAACATATCTGCCCCCCCCCCAAAAAAAACGCTCAACAACTCTGGGCCATCTCCCCCCATTTTCTTAATTTGGAGTCCCCAAAAATAGGGGGCGTCTTATACACGAGGGCATGTTTTACATGGAAAAATACAGTACTTACCTACGCTAAGGGGGAGGTGAAAAGATTCCACAGGAATCCCACAGGGTGATAATCATTCCAGAGCAATATGTACCTATTCCTTTTCCCTGAGGTGTATTTGCTGTAACAGTGCAAGCCAGTGTTATGTTCCAGCTTGGGAAGGTTGGCAAATTCCCACCAGTGCTGCCAGAATGGAGCCTGTTGCATGGAGTAGCAGAGTTCAAGGCCACACCCACCCATGAAACTATGCATTCTCATACCCTCTGAACAGGGGCAGGCCTCCTCATAAAACTGCCACAACCTGCCCACACATATGTGAGCTTACCACTTGCGCACTGTTTACTGCAGCAGGCAAGTGGGGGGCAAAGCAGCCCCTCCTTTAGCACTAAGCTCCACAGAGATTTGTTTTTCCTGACTTCATTTTTTTTGTCAAATGAGCACAGTCAATTCAGTTGTTAAACTGTAGCAGGTAATGAACGGATTATCTTATTTTCCTTCCATGCTGTAGTCTGCTCTACTTTCCATCTGTTCTCTTCTCCCTGACAATCCTTATCCTCCATTTGTAGCATCAACGAATGCTTGGAGGCCAATTTTATTGCTCTCAGAATCCATATAGATCATTATGAAGTAATCCCAGGTTCTGTTACTCTAACTCTGGGGCATGTCTTATCTGATGTTTGCTATCAGAGAAATACGGTCACTCCTAACCATATTGTAAGGTGCTGTGTCTCAAAAATGTCCTTGAACAATTTTCTGTTTTATTTAATCTTTTTCCAAGATTTTGAAAACACTGTACAGCCTAGTCCAGGCATAGGCAGACTTGGCCCTCTAGATGTTTTGGGACTACACCTCCCATCATCCCTAGCTAACAGGACCAGAGGTCAGGGATGATGGGAGTTGTAGTCCCAAAACATTTGGAGGGCCAAGTTTGCCTATGCCTGGACTAGTCCATAACTATTTCCAAACAGTACAAATGGAAACTTGCCATTTGGATGATGATGATGATGATGACAACTTGTACACAGCCCATCTGACTCAGTTGCCCCAGCCATTCTGGGTGGCTTCCAGCATAATATATGGAAGAACATCACACATTGAAGTGTCCTGATACAGGGCTGTCTTCAATTGTCCATGAAAGGTGGTATAATTATTTATCTCTTTGAGATCTGATGGGAGGGCCTTCTGCAGGGCGGATGTGACTACCAAGAAGACCCTCTGCCTGGTTCCCTGTAACTTCACTTCTTGCAACGAGGGAAGGCATATTCATTTCTCTCATGCAGAGAATGTGGAGTACCTTTCTTGCCGTATGAATAATTCCTAACTAAATTACTGTTTTTCTTTCCAACTTGCCATCCAAAGGATTATCTTATATATAGTTACTTGGAGATAGTACAAATAAAGCCTAGATGGTAGTAAATGCAAAGGGTAGGCTTACATACTGTATGTGCTAAATTACATAGAATGTCAAAATTCAAGGGGTGTGTGGTCACTAGACATGCAGGGGAGAATAAATAATTTCACATTTAAATCTATCTTTTTGCTACAATATGCCAACCAAAGCACATAAATTCTTCAAAATTCCCACTTTTCTGAATTTTGCAATGCATTTCTCCAGCCAAGTCAGCCAAGTAATGTGTACATGAATGCATATACTAGGGTAAAGGATGCATAATGCATATATAAAGTGCATTATATTAGGGGGAATTGTTTTGCCAATATATGCATAGTAGGGGAAATTGCATTCAGAAATTAGGCTAAATTCATAATAATGAACTTTCACAAGGACTTCTTAATTATTATTTGTTTAAAAAAAAAACCCACAAACTGATGTGCAAATGTGGAAAACTGAACTTACGAATATAAAAATGAGAAACTGAAATAGACACTCTCTGGCTAATTGGGAATTGAATTTACTAGACCTCATGGCTACTGCAGACATGCAGGTGAAAATTTCAAGAATTTTAATTGTTTCTACAATACTGTCCACATGTCCAGTCATTCTGTTCCTTACACAAAGAATACAGCCCTGACTTTACATCTTGAGCACATGCTGCATTACAGCCCATTTCCATAAGTATTGACTACTAATAGAAGAAAGAACACACGTTGCTTATAAATGATCCAAAAGTCATTAAAGTGAGTGAGTCATTTTCCATTCCCTTTAACATTCCTTGGAATACCTACATGTACATGCTCTTAAGGTGTAATTTTATGGTCAATGGTTATGATGCAGTTGCTGAATGTGACATGCTTTGTTGTTGTAAAACAACAGCAACATCCCAAGACCTAGGTACATCAAGTCCTTTGGTTACGGGAGTGGGGGTGGGAACCAGATATATACTTCTGAGTAAGACTTGCAATTAAGGATTAGAAGCAGCATACATCAATAACCTCATTTTTCTCTCTCTCTCCCTCTCTCTCTCTCTCTCTCTCACACACACACACAGTGTATCTTATATACAGTATATATTCTCTAGTATACACTTTTGATGCGCAGTTGGCAAAAATTCAGCAATATTCAACAAGACCAGATTCTGCCTCCGGGTGTTTAGCCCAGAAATAGTTTGCTTACAAACCACTAGAAAGCAGATCCAGGGCATTCCATTTGTTCACCTGTCATGTCATGAGGCTCTTCTTGTAGTTTTTCTATCCTTGCATTATTCGTTCTTAATTGCTGGCATTTGGTCCAGACATGGTGGTTACCATACCCTTCTCTTCTTAACCATTTTCTTTCTATTGTTATTTTTTTAATAGGGAAGGACAGGTGGTGGGGTTTGACACCCCCAAACTAGCCCCATTCTTGTGTCAGTTGTGTGGAGGGGCAGCCGGGATTACACAAACTGCACTTATGTAGATACCACCGCTCCTGGAACCCTATATAAGCAGGATTCCAGGGTCTAGGGAAGCCTATGATATAGATATTGATTTATTTTGGCATCCTTGTCTCAGATGTCTGCTTGCTTGTGTGCTTATCAACTAGTATAAAGTACTAGTACCTTAGTACTTAGGTACTAAGGTGTCCTGGTGAGAGGCCAAAATTTGGGGTCCCCCGCCCCTCATGCAACCTTTCCAAAGCCGGATAATGAGGCAATCAAGTTTGGGAAGGAGGTGTTAGGCTCTGGCAGGGTCCTAGAGCTCTCCTTTCTCCCTCCCAAAGGGGAGCAGACATGTTTTTCTTTGTTCTGATGCGGAATAAAATGCTTGTAAATACGCTTTATACAGCCTCTCTCTGCCCTTCCGTTGCAAAGAGTTCTTATCTCTGCTGGCTTGCGTGCCCAGCTTCTAATGGTTTCTGAAGCTCAGGGTCGCAGATTCATGCTGTTCCAAGGACCGGAGTTCACCCGGCTGCTGGCTGGTGGGCTGGAGCCAGCTGGGGGCCTGGCAATTGCCCCTGTTTCCTTGGACGCATCCCAACACTTCCTTCCCTTTGGCCTTGGTGTGCTGTTTCTTATATGCCCCACCTTCAAGCCAATCAGCTTTCTTTGGATGGGAATGGCTGGCATGGATTGGATAGCAGACTGCTTTCCTAAATCCCTGATTCAGGAGAAGGTTCCATATTCTACTGATCCACCAAAGAAGCAGTTTGCAAAATGCATATGAAAATTTTGGGTTGCCACTACTAAACTGATTAGTTTTAGCCCTGTCCTAACCCATAGCTATATGTTTTCTATCTCGTCAATTTGAAAACCAGTGTTTATGCAACATCAGCAGTCAGAATTAAAGAAAAACAGTTCACTCTAGTTGCAGACTGAAAGCTTTTACCTGTGATGCATGCCTTATGAGAAGAATACTAACCCACTATTCTGGCTGATTAGATAATAAATGTTATATGGAATACTAATACATATTTGTTTACTTTGCAGAAGAGTTGGCTTCAAATATTGCTACATATAACAGGAAATTAAAAAAGAATATATAATTTCAAAGCAAGTAATAGGTTTTAACTATTTTTTTTCTATTTATAATAGGAATATAACTGCAAAGTAGTTATATTCCCAATTCTAAATACATTTAGTGAATTAATAATGTGTGGTATTCTAGTTCTGCCATCAAGCCAATTTTTTCGATATATCTCATGGGAATCCAGGGGAGTTTATAAGTATGTTTGCCCTCTTGATAATATCAGCCTGACACAATTACATATACTGTTTGTTATAAACATAGATAACATCTTATTTGCATACACAACTTTTTAACAAGTTAGTTAATCCAGCTTTATGGAACTGGAACAAATCGCAGACTTAATATATTTAGGAAAATCTGATTAGAATTCCTAAAGAGACTCAAGAAGTGATGTGGCTACTGAAAGCATAAAAACATATGTATCTGAGACCATTATTTCTATTGATGTTAGGTAGGTCACAGCAGTTGACCAACAGGTATCAAACGTACCACAATCCCCAAAGTGCTCATCATCTAAGTAATGAATGAAAAAGGCATGTGAGCAAGGAAGAGGTTGCAATATAATGAAACTATATTGGAATACAGCACAAGTTTTGCACCCATTTCCATATTACTTGTAAATATTTTTTCCCCTGAAAGCAAAAAAAAACAAAACGTGAGCACTAAACTTGAACTAGGTATATATCCCACACATAGTTCCAGAAATCAATTTTGCATTGTATGAAAGCTCAAATATAATATGGAACTTAACAATTATGGAAAGTAATGAAATAGAATAAACTGCCATGTGACTGCATCCTTAAAACCTAACACGTGGTTAAAACCTAACACAGACCTAAAACGCAGGTGGTGCTGTGGTCTAAATCACTGAGCCTCTTGGGCTTGCTGATCAGAAGGTTGGAGGTTTGAATCCCAGTGACAGGGTGAGCTCCCGTTGCTCAGTTCCAGCTCCTGCCTACCTAGCAGTTCAAAAGCACGTCAGTGCAAGTAGATAAATAGGTACCGCTGCAGCAGGAAGGTAAACGGCATTTCCGTGAGCTCTGGTTTCTGTCACTGTGTTCCATTGCACCAGAAGCGGTTTAGTCATACTGGCCACATGACCCAGAAAGCTGTCTGTGGACAAACGTCGGCTCCCTCAGCCTGAAAAGCAAGATGAGCGCCGCACCCCATAGTTACCTTTGAGTGGACTTAACCTTCCAGGGGTCTTTACCTTTACCTTAAAAAACCAACAACAGCTCCTTTATGGTGGCCTTTCATGACTCCAAATGTTCATTTCTGAGCCAGGTGCAATTCAGATTGTTGTTATTTTATTTATACCCTGCCCATATCTAAGGCTTAAACTCTAAGCTGAACTCACTACAGGCTCAAATTCTGGAAAAGTGCAAAGCAAGGCACTATCCCTGTCTTCTGCTTGAATAGAGCTACAGCTTTTGAAATGCTATGATCAAAAATACGTTCAACTATTCCTTACTTTTCTTGCAGTTTTCACTGCAACAGCTCTCATTACAGTCCTTGGGCATGCTTCTGATCTTTTTTCTCTCTTGGGTGTAGTCATCAGAAACAATCCTAATGGAGCCAGTGGAGGTTTCCAGCAGAACTATAAAGCAAAATGATATTTAATTTAGGCACTTGGCACAATTCCTTTCCAACCTTTCCTGCAAGATGAAATGTTCAGCTTTCAGTCTGCAGCTAAGTACTTGTAAACCCTCCTGTCTCTTCTGAGTATTATGAAGTGTGATGTCAGACATCTGGGCAATACCAAGCGCCACAGACCTCAAAGCAGTGGTTATTGGAGCTGTGCAAAATATGATCACACTCCTCCAAGACTCAAGAATCAAGATTGATATGTATATTTCAGTGAAGCATTATGGAACTTGCCAGTGCTTTTGCCTCATTCTCTTTATAAAGTGTCACAACAATCTTACCCATCAATGTTCAGGGACAGTAGGCCCCTCATTTATCATTAGGGAGAATTACAGCAAATATGTTTAAAGTATCCACCAGAACATAAGGTTTCAGGAGAGACTAACAGCCAAAGTCTTGTTGCATCTTCTTCATCACCATAAGTGAAATTGGGGTGTATAGGTCTAGTCTTTTAAGAATCCCAAAAGCTCATTTCTGAGCCAGACACTGGCAAACTTCCACAGGATCCCTGGAGTATTTGGTCTATCTGGATATCAAGCAGAAATGAGCTTATGATTCTAGATCGTTTTATGGAACCCTACTCCATAATTGTATACAGTGCTCTTTTTTTCTAGAAACTCTAGATACTCACTATCAAGCTGTTACAGTGAGTGTCACACTTCTTAACAACAACAACAACAACAACAGGTGCCGGTACCCCCTGGGGGGAAAAGCAAAGAAAGCACTGATTGTATATGTCAACATGGAGATGGTAATGTAATGTTAAAACAGTGGTCTGTTCTTTTGCTCTGTGTCCAGGCACTTGATTCGTGTTCTAGGAAATTCCTGTTTCTTGGTTGTGATTCCTGAGAAAGACTTGTTGGTTTATTTTGGCAAAAGGTGTAAATAAAGAAAGTAGGAAGGAAACATGCATTCCCTGCTTGCTGTTTATGACCACATCCCAAATCATTCTAGGCCAATAAAAGCTGGTATATTTGGTATAAAGAGAGACAATGTAAGCAAATAAAAACTAAACATACTAGATATTTGCTGGAACAGAGGAGCAGTAAGTGGCACTGAAGGACATTGTGGAAGAGAAACCACTTAGTGTCTGCATGTTTGTATTTTCGGTTTTACAGAGCTTGTGATATTGCAAGAGCAATCACTCCGCTGAAAAACACTCCCTTCTGATTACTGCTGACATTAAAGTAGTTAGGATTTCAACTCACAGGTGCAAATAATTTTGGCAGTGATTCTGGGTCCATATTCATTACACAGGGAAGTTTTTAGTGTGTGATGTTGTATTGTATTTTTCCTTTTTTTGTTGGGAGCCACTCAGAGTGGCTGGGGCAACCCAGTCAGATGGGCGGCATATATAGAATAAATTACTATTTTTTTTATTATAAGCACAATTTCACCCGACAACACTGTGAACTGTACATGCCTACTCAGAAATAAGTTCCACTAAGTTCATTCGGCTTACTCCCAAGTAAGACCATACAGGATTGTAATTGAGTCTAGTTTCTAAAACACTATGAACGGGGATATGGTTACAAAAGATAATACCATCCTAGCAACTTGCATTAGTATTTGGCATAATTGTTTTTCTGTTTCTGTTTTAATTGTGTCTTCTCGCTGTTCTACAATATGGATGTGGATTTTTGCAGTGGTCACTTTTGCTGCATTCAATACACTGGAACTGCAGCTGTTAATATGGATCTAAAGAAAAGTAAGAAAAGAAGAGGTAGCATGAAGCAGTACTGATTTAACATGGCACAGTCACTGCTGTCTTCTAGACTATTAATATTTTATACATTTATTTTCTATTATGCTTTTCAATACATTCTTTTTAAAAAATGAGTAGGATTGTGGGGTTGGTTTGGATGATGTCTTTGTAGTCTGTAACAGAGAAATGCTTAAGTGGTCAAACCAGTCTATTTGTTAAGGTAATGGACCTGGCCAAGTCTGTTAGGCACCCATTTACATGTCTAAAGAACTCGTCAACGGCATTTGTTTTGCCAAGGGAACAACTAGCTGGTGATGCTTTTCCAGGAGTGGTGATAGGCCTTCCCACCTCTGCTGGCTAGAGGCTATTTCATCTTGTGGGTACAAGAGCAATTACCCAGGAGTTAGCATTTTGTCTTAGTTTGGTCTGGAACTAGGAGCTGGAAAACACAGAGGCTGAATTTGTTCTTTCTGCTGAAAGCAGAGGGACCGCCATAGAAACCTAATGCAAAACAATGATGTTTTGGAGCATAATGCTGTGAGTCCTAACATCTTATGCTCAGGCTGTGCAAATAAAACCATTTTTACGCCACAAGTCTCCATTCCAAAGAAACAGGACCCTGGGTAAGCACTGGAATCCCTGAAGTCTCTCACCGCTCTCAAAGACTAGGGTTCACACTACAATAGTATTGAACATTTTATTGGGATAGGGTCATGGTTATGATACCTCTCTTTGACATTCAAAGTACCAAATTTGTTACACTGATGTCAGTGACTGGACATTGGAGGAGGAATGTTGGAGACTGCCTCCCCCTTCTCCTGGACCTTCCTGAGAAGAGAAGGACAGTATAGATTTACAATGGTGGTTTACAGAAGGTTGTGACTCAAAGACAGAAGAGGGACAAAGCTGGGAGATAATGGAAGAAGAGGAGGGGGAAGCAGCGGAGCCATAGCAGCTGTCTGACATGTTATCATTAAAAAGCCTTCCAGGCCCCCTTCTCCTAGGACCCAGCGGGCCTTGAAAGTAGGAGAACAGAAAGCTCAGAGGCAGAAAACACAGATCAGCCAACGTAGGGATGGCATATAATAGGAGAGACAGAGGGAGTGGGACTTTACTCAGAGTAACGCCATTATCCTAGAGACGGCATCCTACATTTCTCTCTGTGAATATTGAATAAAATACCTTGGTAAGAGCCTGCCGTGAGGGAGGGGGGTCAGATTCCCTGAAGCCTGACAACTGAATAGTTAAAATATTCAGCATCTCTAACATTGTTAATTACCCTTGTGGCATATTCTACCAGGGGCTTTGAAACCAAATTTGAAGATATATAAGTTGTGAGGACCTACACATTATTAGTAGCAAAAAGGAAGAGCTCATACTTAACATTTACAGATTATTCACATGGGGACAAGTGATTTTAGCTTGGGAGCTTTCGTGAAAGTTCACATACCAAATGTCAGGACCTTGCATAGGAGAGAGATTACATAAAATCTTAATCATTAGACTTCTGCACTACAAGGGTTAAGAATGAGAATCTGGATAATCTGGCTTTCTTATTATGGAAGTAATTATCCACAATGAACAAATCGTCAACGAATAACTCAACATTCCCGAGAGGAGATGCTCTAAAGAGTCCGTAGGTAGTTTATATCCTGCTATATACAGTGGTACCTCAGGTTACATACGCTTCAGGTTACATACACTTCAGGATACAGACTCCGCTAACCCAGAAATAGTGCTTCAGGTTAAGAACTTTGCTTCAGGATGAGAACAGAAATTGTGCTCCAGCAGCACAGCGGCAGCGGGAGGCCCCATTAGCTAAAGTGGTGCTTCAGGTTAAGAACAGTTTCAGGTTAAGAACAGACCGAATTAAGTACTTAACCTGAGGTACCACTGTATAACTATATGGTGGGGGGACATCCTGCTTCCAATTATTAGATTTGAGTAAGACGTGGTATTTGATAACACATTTTAGAAGTTGTTCTGGTTTCACCTCCCAGCCAGCATCAAATCCCATTAAGGCCAATAAAAGTAATGGGACTTCTGAATAGACATGCATAGGATTGTAGAGCAAAACACAGTGTGACAAGATCTGACTTCAGTCCAGCTTACTCAAGCTTGTTGACAATATACAGTGGTGCCTCGCAAGACGAAATTAATTCGTTCCGCGAGTTTTTTCGTCTAGCGAATTTTTTGTCTTGTGAAGCACGAAATCCTATAGGAATGCATTGAAATTCAATTAATGCGTTCCTATGGTCAAAAAAAGTCCAAACAAAGCCAAATTTGGTACAACAAGAGTTTATTAAGTGCTCTTTAAAGTCACACATACTGTAAAGAGCATTTCAAAAATTGAAGGAACAATAAATTAAGTTTCTAAACATGACAGAAAAACATTTAAAAATCAACAAAGTGTACAGTACATTTTCTAAGACTCTGGGGGACAACTCGAAGAAGGTTCCTCTTCCACTCTTTGCTTCTTGCTGAAGAACCTGTCCATGGTCTGCTGCTTCATCCGCCTTTTCAGCACCTCCCTGAAAGACGACATGACCCTCGTATCAAAAGTGTTCGCAAGGTCACGTGTCAGGTCCTTGTCAGGGTGGTGCCGCTGTGCAGAAGCCTGCACATCTTTCCACTTCTGGCAAATGTCCCTCAGTTCTGGCAAATGTCCCTCAGCCTCTCCATGCCTGACCACGCTGTGGATTCCAGATCTCGTCTTGAACCGGTCAAACCAGCCTCTGCTTGCCTTGAAGACTTCTGGCTCGCCTGAGGTTCCTGGCTGTTGCCGGACGAGGTCTGTGTGCAAGGCCTTGGTCTTCTCACAAATGACGGCCTCAGTCACTGTGTCCCCTGCACGCTGCTTCTCTTCTAACCAGATGAGCAGCAACTTCTTGACCTCCTCCAGAACAGCTGGGCGGTTCTTCACGATCTTGGTGACTCCCTTGGCTGCACCAGTCGCAAGGATCTTCTCCCTCATCTTCAGGATGGTCCTGATGGTTGATGGATTCCTCCCGTACTCCCTGGCGAGGTCTGTCACACACATTCCACCGTCATGCTTCTGGATGATCTCCTTCTTCATTTCCAGCGTCACCTTCTCCTTCTTCCTCTCTCCGGCCTCTGCAGCAGCAGTCTTCTTGGGTCCCATGGCAGCACAGCTCCTACCTTCGCAAACTCAAAAAAAAAAAAAGAAAAAGAAAAAGAATCAGTGCTTCACATCCAAAAAATTCAAAAGCACCCAGCCACCCACCACACAGAAATTCAAACCCAGAACCAAGTCCTTGAATTCCAAACACCCAACCCAAAATCCAACCCCCCCAAAAAAAGTTTTAAAAGTTTAACTTACCAAATGGCTGCAAAAGAAGTTTTGGAAAAGCTTCAAAAATCACCAAAGTCTTCTAAAACCTCAAATGGCTGCAAAAGAAGTTTTGGAAAAGCTTCAAAAATCACCAAAGTCTTCAAAAACCTCAACTGTTCCCCCAGCCACCCACCCACCACACAGATTTTTTTTTAAAAAAAAAAAAAACATGGCCCAATGGTCACAGAAAATCATAAAAATTAAAAAAAAACCACACAAGCTCCCAGATTCTTGCAAACCCCTCCCCAACTGTTCCCCCAGCCACCCACCACACAGAAATTCAAACCCAGAATTTTTTTTTAAAAAAACAGCAGAGTGGCCCAATGGTCACAAAAAATCATAAAAATAAAAAAAAAACCACACAAGCTTCCAGATTCTTGCAAACCCCTCCTCAATTGTTCCCCCAGCCACCCACCACACAGAAATTCAAACCCAGAATTTTTTTTAAAAAAAAACAGCAGAGTGGCCCAATGGTCACAAAAAATCATAAAAATGCAGAAAAAAACCACACAAGCTTCCAGATTCTTGCAAACCCCTCCCCAACACCAAGTCCTTGAATTCCAAACACCCCAACCCAAAATCCAAAACCCCCCCCAAAAAAGTTTTAAAAGTTTAACTTACCAAATGGCTGCAAAAGAAGTTTTGGAAAAGCTTCAAAAATCAGCAAAGTCTTCAAAAACCTCAAAAAAGGCTACCACACCGCGTGCTATGAGTTGCTCCTCGAAGTCAAGTCGCAACTGCACCTCATCAAGCAATGCACCCCGGGTATTAACGGTTTTACGAAAAAGGAAAGAAACTTGCAAGATGTTTTCGTCTTGCAAAGCAAGCCCATAGGGAAATTCGTCTTGCGAAGCAGCTCAAAAAATGCAAAACCCTTTCGTCTAGCGAGTTTTTCGTCTTACAAGGCACTCGTCTTGCGGGGCACCACTGTATATGCATGTTCTCAGGATTCCAGATTTTTACATAATGTGTACTCTAAGGAATATTTTTTTTAAAAAAGATTTAAGTTTTATTTCATAATGTCAAAAGAAAATCCAATCCTGAAAAACAGAATGCCTATTTCCACCCAAAATTAAACATTTTAGTTCGATGGAAGGACTATGGATATGCTGAATGTTATATCACTGAAATAAATTGGGCTTTAAATGAACTTTAGGTGGATTGTACCCAAAACTGAAATGGGGGAAAAAATTAAAGCTGATGTGTTCTGGATAAAAAATTGTTTGGTATATTGGACATAATGCTAGACTTTGACTAAGAGACCAGGATTCATATATCCATGCAGTTTACTTTTAGCCAATTTAGACTGTGAACGTTGTCCTAAACTCCTTGGATGGAAGGTGGGATAAACACAATGTGTGGGGTTGGTTGTTTTTTAAATGATCATACTAGATAGCTATTGGTTTATGTTCAAGGTTTGGAACACTGAGACTGCAGGTATATATACATTTACCTGGTAGTAAATCACCTTGAACATTGGGGCCTACTCCTGAGAAGAAGATATGTTAATGGCAGTTCTCAGGAAATCATTCATGTTGCCCAAATCTGTTTACTATTTTTTTTTTAAAGAGTTATGTGACACAACAGTTAGGGATTTAGAATTTGTGTCATTTGTGCATATGCCATGCATCTGTTTTGGTCCATTGTATACTTAGCATTAGAAGAAGAAAATGGAGCCTCTGTTTCTGAAATAAAATACAATTTATGACACATGAGACATCTGCACAGCAGTGTTTTGAACAAGAATAGTTAATTGAATTTGCCAAAGGTATTTAGGTCTTAAAACACAATTTTAGCCTGAAAAGTGACTATAAAAAGGACACATTTACCAAAGTTTTGCTAACAATGCTTTAAAAATCATGATTTGCTTTTTCATTACTGCTCTAAATGTCAGAGAACCAACATGTCTCCTCCAACTCTATAATTCTGTGATACTATGAAAGCACTAAAAATTGTTTTTTAAGAAGTCCAAATCCATCTACTTTCTTCTTCTTCTACTTCTGTACAGAAGGCCTAGACCATGGCAGCCTGTTATGAAATTGACTGGACTTGGAATATAAACAGAATAAATAAACAATCGGATTAGAAAACCATTGACAATCAGGGCTAAAGGCCTAAGAATGCCCTATTCATTCTAATTAACAGCACAGAGAATGTGCAGTGTCCGGTCCAGTTTTTGTTAGCACCTGGTGCAGAGCTGCTTGGAAAGGGGAATGTTTTGATGCCCCTGTCTGCTCTCAGCCTATGCTTCTCTGGAAACTACATAAAGATGCAAAGGAAAATGCAGGCAGAAGTCTTGCAATCATCTTGTCAAGGCACACTTTTCCTTAAATTGAATGTGTAGACATGTGTTCCATTAAATAAATTTCTTTGTAGTCCTAGAAGTGTCCTTTTCTTGTCTCTCTCTCCTTCCTCCCTCCCTGCCCCCAGCACAGCGCTACTTGCAGGAATAGCCCAAAGCAACATTTAGATTAAAGCAGTTTCAGTGAGATTTTAATCCTGCAGACCTTTCCTTCAAATATAGCATGCTTTCTTGAAAAGGACAGTGCCTTTTGCATGGCAGTGAGCAGCATAATGCTGATTAGGTTCATAGACATGTGGAGAAGGTTGCCACCATGAGGTCAACATCTGTTGACTTTGAAAATGATAGGGAGTACTTTGCATTTGAGATAATTGCTGTTTATGAAGGGTGTTTTTTTTTAATATACTCATAAAATTACAAATTCATAACAGATGAAAGAGTTTTTTAAAAGATTATTGGGTTCCCCCCTTTCTTTCTGATACACAAAGTATAGATCCAGCCCACATAGCATGTAGGTTAATAGAGGTGCGAGAAAATAGTTGGATGCAATCATATCTGATTATGGGCTTGTCTGGGCCAGCACATTTTTTGCCTTGAGTTTCCCACATTAGTATGCAATTAAGGAACAAGAAGTTTAATGGCATTAATGATTGGTACTCAAAATCCAAAAGTGCTAGATCCATCAAAAAAATGGGATTCAGTGCCAAACCCTCCCCAGTATGATTTTTCTTGCATTTTTTTTTACTCCCACTCCAGAGTCACTATAGTGACTCCTCTTTTCTTTGATGTAGAGAAGTCAATCAACGCAATTCCAAAGCCTTGGTGTGATACTAAGCATTGTCATGTGGAATTATTTGCAAAGTAGCGAAGTGTAAGTTATATCATCTTACTCACTTACTTGCTATTACTCACTTAACAGAGGGGGGAAGAGGCTCATAAAAGCTGTCATTATCCAAAATGAAACACAGCTAGGTACAAGTAGTATTTCAGGGACAAGAAAATAGCTAGGTGAGATTGAATAGTATTTATTCCCTGCATTGCATGCTGCGTTCTTTTTGTCTTATACCTGAATCATTGCTGCTCATATATATATATATATATATATATATATATATATATATATATTTCTACTGCCATAAGTGGCAACATAAAAGGTACCCTTCAGGATGATTCACTTCAAATCTCCCCTTTTCCAGACACTTAATTTTTCTCCTCCTCACACATAGTGGAAACATGACCAACATGGAGGTCACATTTGTGAACAGGCTGCAGATATACTGTGTCCTGTCGTCAATAAGCTGTGCATGAAAGTTAAAACTGTAGCTATCAGCTTTGGGAGAACTGATTATCAGCTTTTATGCCACATGAGCTGAGGGTGGCTCCTTACATCTTGACCAGAGAGAGAGAAAACCCAACTGAATAATAAAAAATGGTGGGCTGAATTTGCACTAAAAGTTGATGGGGATCTTGCAAGGTTCTTTTCCCTTTTCTTTCCTTACTCACGGTCCCTCATTTTTCAAGTAGGACACATGAACACTCCAGCATGAGCAACTATCTGCACGTGGAGTGTTAAAAGTAGGGTATTAATTACATGTTTCTGCATACCATAAATTCTGCTGTTCTACAAGAAGGAAGAACACAGGTCAGGTGACACACATTCATGCTTCACATTGGCTCTTAACAGACATTGGCTTGGAACCTGAGATCACATGAGCAGTGGAGAAGGAACCCTCTCCATCACCCGGGGCAGGACGCCGAGGGGCAGGGCGAACTGCACGGTGATGCATGTGTGATGACCATATGGACTGCACATGCGCCACGTCCGTATGGACTGTGCATGCGCGGCAGCCAGTATGGACACCGTGCGGACGCGATGCAAGCAGCGCCCACACTAACTGTGTGTGTGCCCTCCACCACGCTACAGCTGGGGGGAGGCAGCGGGCCATCTTGTCATACAAACCCCCCTCCGCCCCCCCTCATACACCCCTGCGCATGAGCAGAACTCTGCTCTTGGGACTCTCCCACTAGTGGAATGGCAGAGGAGCTTTTCCATTCTCAGGTCAACTCATAATCCAAACCAGTATGTGAGCAAATGATATACAGTGGTACCTTGGGTTAAGAACTTAATTTGATCTGGAGGTCCGTTTTTAACCTGAAACTGTTCTTAACCTGAAGCACCACTTTAGCTAATTTGGGACTCCCACTGTTGCCGCACCACCGACGCACAATTTCTGTTCTTATCCTGTAGCAAAGTTCTTAACCCGAGGTACTATTTCTGGGTTAGCAGAGTCTGTAACCTGAAGCGTCTGTAACCCGAGGTACCACTGTACCCAGAGCAAATGTGTACTGATACAGTACAATTGGGGAAAAGCTCGCATATCAACAGAGCCTATGAGAAGGGTATGCAAAAATCCTATCAGCTCTGAACACTGGTCATGCTGCCTGAGCATGATGGGACTTGGAGTCCAACGACATCTGGAGAGCCACAGATACCCCAACCCTGGTGTAAGCCCCTCAGCAACTTAAATATTACTGACAACACAATGATAAGTTACAGTAACGTAGAGAAAGGGGTTTTCCTTGCTCTGTTTAAAGTTTTCATTTAATAAAGTTGTTCTGAGTGAATTGTTTACGAGATTCAACATTACGAGAATGCAATTACTTTGTACCGAGGAATTTTTAGCTGCCAAGTGAGTTTATGGCATTTAACCATATTACTTTATGGGCGGCTTAAAATAGACTGCTAAATGTGCATGCACAGTTTTTCACAGTGCTCAGTTCTTACAGTGCATTTTTGTCTCCACTCCCCGCCCATCTCATCCATATTGCCAATGAACATATGTGCAGATTGCTGAAACTTTGCTAAAGCATTCTTCATCCAAATGTGTGCCTAACTGCAAGAAAACAACATTTGGAAATTCAAAAATAAAACACGAGGGAATTCCTAATGTGTCGATTCCAGTTTGGAAACAAGACCAAGTAATTTGTAATTGCAAAATGCAGGGAGAAATTTGGATGCACAAAATTTCAGAAGAAGGTGTCCTTCTCCCTTGTGCTTTCCAATTTATTTTCAATTCCATGAGTCTGAGGCAAAGTCAGCATGCTGTGTCTTGATGATTGCTCCTTGATTGACCTGGCTCTCATTGTTTTGCTTTGTGGCAATCATAACCGTAACATTATGAGGAACGCAAGGAAAAAACCCAAGTGTCAAATCAAGTCAGCTCCTGAAACATTTGGCACTTCTCAGTTATTAGAGTTTGTTTGTTTTTAGAGCAGCATGAGGCAACTTGTATGACAATCTGTAGTTATTTAAAATGGTTTGTAGACATCCACGGATATTTGTGTTTTGTTTGCTTCTCGTTGAAAAACCCTCATTGAAAAATCAGGAGAAATAGTCCACACACACACACACAAAAGCATTCCCCACAAGAGACTATAAATAGAACAACACATGGTAGATATGGAGTATGAAAGTTCCACATTCCCCAAGGGGGATTTTCTGCCCTACAAGGTGAGTACCACTGAGCTCCTGTAACAAAGGACATTCTTCTCCTGAAGTGGATGGTAAAATTGTAAAGCTTCAGGGCACTACACATCAGGTGAACTTGAAAAGGTTAGAATAGTCATTACTTGTATTCTTGTTCTTCCTTTTGCAGTCCTCCCCTGCCCCCTCCTTGTTACAATGTAAGGATTTAGCATTTTGTTTTCACATCAAATGATGATCAAGAAAGTGCACTCTGTCTACTGTGTTTGTTCATGCATTTCATGTGCCTTTTTTATTTTAGGGTTACCGTGTTTTTACTTAACATATAATGCCAAAGAAAACGAAACAGGTTGGACTTGCAACAAAATGTTTCAGTTTGGAGCGATCCTGTCCTCTTCAGGATTTCCTGGACATACTGTTACATTCTATCCCTCCACAGATTTCCACCCCCGCCTCCAACATTCAGACAGTATTCTGTGCCGTCTGAGTATGCTCCATTCTAATCAGGCTGTTTTGCAACCAACCCAATTTTCCTTTTCTTCTTAAAATATTTTTGCATGTATCAAAAGAAGGGATTCTGCTTCAGCACAAGTGGAAGAAGAGTGCTGCCAACTTCCCGAGGCCTGCAGAACATATTTTAAATGTATTTATTTATTTCCATTATGAATTGCTTTCTTTAAGTCAATGGGACTCTCAAGAGTCTCCTCCAGCACCATAATTCAAAAGCATCAAATCTGTGGCGATCGGCCTTCTTTATGGTCCAGCTCTCACTTCCATACATCACTACTGGGAAAACCATAGCTTTAACTATATGGACCTTCGTTGGCAAAGTGATGTCTCTGCTTTTTAAGATGCTGTCTAGGTTTGTCATCGCTTTTTCCCCAAGAAGCAGGCGTCTTTTAATTTCGTGACTGCTGTCACCATCTGCAGTGATCATGGAGCCCAAGAAAGTGAAATTTCTCACTGCCTCCGTTTCTTCCCCTTCTATTTGCCAGGAGGTGATGGGACCAGTGGCCATGATCTTAGGGGGTTTTTTATGTTGAGCTTCAGACTATATTTTAGGAGTGCCTGGCATGCTCTGGTCCATGGGGTCACGAAGAGTCAGACATGACTAAATGACTAAACAACAAAATGTATTGAAGCAGTTTAACAATAAAAACCAGCAATAAGTGTTTGTGTGTGTGTGTGTGTGTGTGTGTGTAGAGAGAGAGAGAGAGCCAGGGCTGGCTTCAAGCTTCTAAGATACCCTTTGTCCCTAACATTCTTCTTCAAACAACTAGTTCAGATTTGAACTAAAACAAATCTTAACCAATATGGCATCCCTAGTTTCCTGCAGTTGCTATGCTGGCTACCAATATGAACTACCCGAATTGTGTCTAACAATACATCTGTAATCCTGCTCTATGAAACTAATTCCATACATGGAGCTGTTGGACAGCTTCCATCTTTTAAAAAAACCTGGTCTAGCTCTTTTTAACAGCAGCCTGACATAGTAATGAAAGAGGGGAAGCATGAAGATAAATGGCAGGAGAAGCTTCATCAGCTACATATCTGTATCAAGGTGCAATAAAAGGAAAGGAAGGGGAAGGGGCCAGGTTAGATCAGAAAACTAGATAACTGTCACCAGTGCCGCATTTACTTATAAGCTAAACTCTCGGGGGGGGGGGCATTAAAGGGGAAAAAACTGGATGTACATTTCCAAAATATAAGATTAAAAAGCAAATAAGATAAAACCTAAATACAGCAACAGTGCCAAATGGCTTTAGATACTTATTAGGTCCATAAATTACCATATAGCATATATTCAACACACACAAAAACAGTGACCGTTTGTTGTTGACAAAGAGCTCCATTACCTTCAGTAGCTTAGGGCCTCATCAAACCTAAATCCGGCCCTAACTGTCACCACGTGGCGTAAGTGTGTCAGTTACAGGAAACAATATTTTTGTATGGCTAAGTGGTATTTCACAGCGAGGTTCCAAACCATTTGGTGTTGCTTTGCAAATTTATTGCACAACCCAGATTAAATTGTTTAAGATGCAAAGGTTTCCTCAAAATAGACCTTTTTTTTTTGTTTTCCACAGAGATGCAGGAAGACAAAGAAATGCGGGCACACACACACACACACACCGCTCAATGCTGGAGAGAGGACTGGGGTAGTGGTTCCCAAAAAGAGGGGAAGACAAAACAGCTGCATTTTAAATAAAAGCACACATTCTACTCATGTAAAAACATGCTGATTCCCAGACCGTCCACTGCCAGATTTAGAAGGCGATTGGGCCGGATCCGGCCCCCGGACCTTAGTTTGCCTACTCATGCTCCAGAGAGACTTTGAGGGGCCAAATGCTGAGGTTGGATGTGGGGACAGGACAGTCCTTTTCCACAAGTTTCCTCCCATCCACGGTTCTTGGCATCCAAACCATTATCTTCGAGATAATGTTCACTACCGTGCCTTGAAAGCTTGAATATAAGAACTACAAGAGCATAGGTAAGCCTTGACTTACTTCTAGCTTCTGTTTAAGATCTTGTGAGAAAAAAATTCTCCTTGCAAAAGAACACTAACTAAAATGTCATCAAATTTAGCACATGTGGTAGTGAGGAAAATGTACAGCCTAATCCTAAGGAGAAAATTCTTAAATGGGAAGTGTGTTGTAAAATGTGAAGTCTCGAATCATTCTTTGCGTGGTAAGGTCCCGACCCCCTGATAGGGGTCGTGCCTTAGGCTCTAGCCTTCCCAGGCTTTGTACAGGGCCACACCCCCAGATTCCTTTAACAGAATACCCTTCAATATGTGGGGCAGATGATGGCGCTACCTCCCCTCCTCTCTTCTCCAGCAATATTCCAATGCCTAACCGCCAAACCTTACCAAGTTGTGATGATTCGCTACGAGGTAGGTGAAAACCAAGTGGCCGGTGCCAATTTGCCAAGTGGAAAAAGTCCTACTAGGCCCCTCAACGGCGACCAACTGAAGTCAAGAGATGAAAAACCTAAAGGGCGGGAGGGTGGGAAAACTAGAGCAGCTGGAAGCGCGAAAAGGGGAGAGCTCCCTGCTGCGTCCTGCTTAAATCAAGCAGGCCACACCCCCAGACGAATTGGATTGGTTGCCTGGGCAGTGACACAGCCGGGAATCCCCCAATCACGTGGGGCTGAGCACATACTCCGCGCATGTGGAGGGATCGAGAGAGCTCGCAGCCCCACCTCCTCCTTAAGGCGGAAGTTGCTTTATGGTCACGGATCGCATAATCAGGGGTTTCTAATATTTCCAGGAAAAGAATACTATAGCATATTCCCCATTAAGGAACATATTAACTAATTCCCACCCTCCTGTGCTTCTGTTACTTGTTACGTATTCATCATAATCGGCATAACAAGAAGCTATTACTGACCCGGATTAAAAATGGTTTAAAAATGTTGTTGAGTAATGAAAGCAAATGAACAACAAATCACAATCAGAAAGCCACATTTAGCTGATTTGTGCCTTTACTCCAAATACTAGCAAATGCTTGTTTTCTAATCCTCCTCCTAAAAGAAAAAGAAAAAACAATTCTTTTTTAAACCCTGAAAGGAAACTGTGTGATCTCCATGTCCCCTTTGTTGTGTTGCCCATCATTAGTATCTCTTCATTTAAAAAAAAAAAAAAATTAAATAAATAAAAATGGAAAGTGTTTCCCCTGCTTTCCTTACATTTTTTTTCTATGAGAAGTCAGCATCACTAATTCATGTGAGCTGATAATCATGTTACAGGTTGGTTTAATGAGATTAGTGTTTTTGTAATTATTATGGTAATACACTGCCTCTGATTTGTACATAGTTCTCTTCTATTAATTAGTTTGTGATTGCTTAGCTATAATTTAGTTTGTCTCATGGCCTAAGTTTATTATACTAAGTCATGTATGTATTAACTCTTACTGCCATAGGATGATGCAGTTGCAGGAGCATCCCGGGAGCGAGGTGCCTTGGGAAATGTTCACTAAGGCTCCTGAGATTACCCAGGGGCCTTGGGAAATTGCAAATATCGCTGGTGCCTTGCTGCAGCTTCCACAAAGGGCTTAGCACCAGTCATCTCACAGCCTTCCTTCTTGTCAGGGCCATCACCAGCTACATTTTGGAGAACGGGAATTGGCAGCACTTGAAGGTCCATGAGAGAAGATTATTATTATTATTTTTAATTTGCATTTTATTTATTTGTTAACATTCTTATATTACATCGGTAAATGTTGTCATGTTACATTACAGGACTTACTGTAATAATTTCCAACATGTATACAAAAATTATATACAAATTTTATATACCTAGTAAGAAAATGAAACACACAAAAAAAAAGAACAGAGAAAAAACAAAAACAAATCCCCCCCCAAATCATATACCTACACCCTAGACTTCCTGTCTATCCCGTTGTATATTCCTTTTTTACCACTGAATGTATTCTTATTATTGTATATTTCTTTACATTTTATATAATACATTCCTATATCAATATGTGCTCTTATTGTCTTATTTCTCAACTCAGTCTCACTCCAACGTCAATCAAATGCTAGCATAGATAGTGAACCTTTACTGTATTTTTGAGCATATGTTTTGTATCTATCCCACTTTTCCATGAATTTTTGTTTTGATTTCCTCTCAGGGTATTTGTTAACTGCTCCATTTCAGCAAATTCTTGTAAAGACTCTCCTCCCTGGAAGAGAGGGGAGTGGTTGTGGGCGGGAGCCCGAGCACCGCCCCTAGCAGGGGGCGGTTGCCCCCTGCCTCCACCTCACCTGGCTGGCGCCCACGCCCCCTCTGCAGGCATCCAACCAGGTGCCTCGGAGGGGGCGTGTTCAGCAGCCTTATGCTGCGGTGCCAGCCTCTCCCTGGCCTCATTCTTCGCCGTCGTCTCGTCGCGAGTCACCCACCCTCCACTCCCTTAAAGTTAGGGCTTAGGTCATTGGCCTTGCTATGGACCTTAGGTTGGTTGCCCTGGTTGTCCAGGGGGCCTGGTAGGAGTTTTTCCATTTGGCATTAGGCTTTTTGGTTTTTTCGCCTACCTCGTAGCAACTTTTGTGGTATTGGTGGGTAGGTTAGGCATTGGAATAATGTGTTGTGGTGTGTCGAAGGGCTAGGTGTGGCCATCGCCTATGCCTTCAATTTTTGGGTATTCAGTTAAAGGAATCTGGCGGTCGTGTGTTCTGTCCGATGCCTGCTTGGCGGGAGGCCATGGCACGACCCTCGGTGACATCAGGGGGGAGCCTATAGTTGGATTAGCATCAACAGGCTCCACCTACTGGTGAATAAACCCACGTGTTTTAGAGATCCAATGCCTAAGCCAATACCTTTTCACTGCTGTAATCAATAAAGTTGTGGCCTTTCCATGCCCATTAACCTTATATCACGTGTCCTTGTGTATTCATTTCACATCGCGGGGGTTGGGTCCTCAAACCACAACTTGTAATGCCAGTCCGTTATTGTCGGGGCTTCTTGTTTCTGGCCCATGAGAGAAGATTAGATGGAGCTGTTTGGGTCCTGTCGCATTATACTGTGAAATGGGTTTCGAATAATATGACCCCCTGACCCCCTCCCACCTAGTTATTTTGGAAAATAATTTGTTTTAGCCAAGCTTCTTTCTGAACAGAGGTTAGAGTGGGTGTCTCACCATCCCTAGGAATTTCATGGTGCATCCCTGTGGGTGGTAACTGGATACGTGCATGAATATTATGAATGGAGAAGGCATTTAAAGACCAGAACTTTAACAAAGAATGGGGGGGGGGGGATCGTAATTTATCTTGGAGACCACTGTAAGCAGATGAAAACTTTAGCAGGACTACAATAACACTTGTAATGTTGAAAGTACTATTTTAACATTCTGTTGGGAGCTGCCCAGAGTGGCTGGGGAGACCTGGCCAGATGGGTGGGCTATAAATAATAAATTATTATTATTATTATTATTATTATTATTATTATTATTGGAAAAGATGCAGTAAAAACGTTTAATAATAGGACCCGTGGAGGGAAGGTGGGAAGTCCAGAGATCTGAAGGAATCTGGAAATGTGGAAGTGCATGATGGTATTGCTACCATTTTATACTTGTAAAACCAAATAAAAATTATTTCAAAAACGCAGAAAGCACTCTATCCCATGCGGCTTGCTATTTTACTAAAAATTATTTCTTAAATTTATATGCTGCCCTTCCTTATGAGATCCCAGGGCAGGTCACATAATAAAACACAAGATAAAACACAAGTAAACAATTAAGCCGAAACAACAAAACAATTACTTGCCCACAGACACATTTCAAAGGCTGTAGGATATTAGTCAGCCAAAGAGGAAAGTTTTTGCCTGGCGCCTAAAAATATATAGTGTAGGCACCAGGTGAACTTCCCTGGGGAGAGCATTCCGCAAACCACAGATGTTAGCCATGACTTTTTTGCAGGACCTTTTTCACGAGTGTGTGTTTGTATGTGTAGAAGAACTAGACAGCCAAGAGTAGAATCTGAGTTTGTCATCTTTAGTTAACTGGCTGCCTGCCATCTCACTCCAGGCCACTTCTGAGAGAGTGTGGCATCTGAGGACACTGTTACTTGAGGCAGGCAGCCAGAGAGTAGGAAGGCTAATACATTTCGCAACACACACACACACACACACACACACACACACACACACAGTCTTCCAGGAAGATTAAGAAGCATATCGCTTTCTTCACTGATAAGATAGATAAATTCTGCATGAGTATCCTTTTATGAGGTGGGAAATAAATATTTCTCCTTGGGAGGGTTGGCTCTGCACATGCTCAGAAGTGCTTAGCATTACGTAGAAAGAAAATGGATGGAAACAAAGTGTGGCAACCTTGACTAGACGTTTCCTTTCTTCTGGAACATTAACTTATTTACTTACAGCTCTAAGCTGCAGCTCAGGATGGCAAATCAGTCTACTTCTCTGTTGTTTTTACCTGTTTTCATCCATAAGTGTATCGCAGCCCAATTCCATATTGCTATTTTAATTGAATGCGTATATAAGAAGGCTGATCACCGAAGAATTTATGCTTTTGAATTATGGTGCTGGAGGAGACTCTTGAGAGTCCCATGGACTGCAAGAAGATCAAACCTATCCATTCTTAAGGAAATCAGCCCTGAGTGCTCACTGGAAGGACAGATCCTGAAGCTGAGGCTCCAATACTTTGGCCACCTCATGAGAAGAGAAGACTCCCTAGAAAAGACCCTGATGTTGGGAAAGATGGAGGGCACAAGGAGAAGGGGACGACAGAGGACGAGATGGTTGGATAGTGTTCTCGAAGCTACCACCATGAGTTTGACTAAACTGCGGGAGGCAGTGGAAGACAGAAGAGCCTGGCGTGCTCTGGTCCAGGGGGTCACGAAGAGTCGGACACGACTAAACGACTAAACAACAACAAATATATTTGGAGTTTATATTTCAATTCATACTTTTAAACAGTTTCCCATGCAGAAAAAACCCACCATTTTAAACCTATTTTAATACTTAAAATAATAATAATGAGCTGGAATATTCAGAAAGTATACAGACCAGCAGAACCAACATTCTGATCCACCTACTTCTAGACCGAGATGATGAGGTTGGTTCATATCAGAATTCTCCAGGGATTAATTCCTCAAGCCTCCTATACAAGTAGCCCCTTATTCCCTTTCTTTCTAATTACTGTAGGCCAGCTAAATGAAGAGAGTGTTATGTGAAAATCGTGTTCCCTCTATTGTGGTCATGTCAAATGCCACGGCTGCTGTGTTTGCCAACATTCTTCACCTTTGAAGATACCTGTGAATCACCAGCCACAGGGAACAAAAAATGTTAAGGGCTTTTGCCAGTTGCAATAGCCATCGTGGGAGTATGTGATGGTGCACTTATATAATTAGCTTTATGCAGGGAGAAAATAAGCAGACCTCCGAAGTCAAGGTCGCTGAAGATAAAAGCAAAATCAGAAACAGTTCCTACGGAAGGCTCATGGAGTGCTAACTTTTCTAGGATAAATGTTATTTTGAAAGCGGTTTCAAGTTGTTTGTAATCAAAAACCTCCTGGTGCTGCTCAACTAGAACTACATTAAAAATGGAAAGCATAATGCTGGTGGTCAACAAAAGAGGTTTAAAAACTGTCTCAAGGCAAATTTCAAACAATGTGGTATAAACATCAACAATTGGGACACACTTGCCTGTGAGAGCTCCAATTGGAGAACAGCCTTTATCAAAGGTGTCATGGGATTTGAAGACACTTGAACTCGGGACGCAAGGGAGAAATGTGCCAAGAGGAAGGCACGCTTGGCAAATCCACACCGTGATCAACTCCTGCCAGGAAACCAATGCCCCCACTGTGGAAGGACGTGTGGATCCAGAATTGGCCTCCACAGTCACTTACGGACCCATTGTTCAAACTGTGTTAATGGAAGACAATCTTACTCTGCTATGAGAAGAAGAAGAAGAAGAAGAAGAAGAAGAAGAAGAAGAAGAAGAAGAAGAAGAAGAAGACATGAATCTGGATCTGAAGGGGCTTGTGAGATAGTTCACAGACAGGAACTGCTCACCACAACTACAGGAAAAAGGAGGAAGTGTGTCATGTGTGTGGCCTGTCATTTTAGAAGACATGCCTGATCTGTAATGGAACGTCCTTACCATCTCTTCTGTGTGGCAACCAGTTGGAGTCTTAGACTTGCCTGAATAGCTAGTCCTAGCTGCTATGCCATACAATCCAACATTATTTCTCCGATGAAAATAGGGATGTCTATTTATTATTATTATTATTATTATTATTATTATTATTATTATTATTATCCCACCCATCTGCCTGGGTTACCCAATCAACTCTGGGCGGCTTCCAACACATATAAAAACATAATAAAACATTAAACTTTAAAAAAACCCTTCCCTATCCAGATGTCTTCAGATGTCTTCTAAAGGTGGTATGGTTACTTATCTCCTTGGCTCAGGGGTTACATAACGCCAACATTTGTCCGATGAAAATAGGGATGTCCTAAAGAGAAGCAGGACATTCTGGGATCAAATCAGAAATCGGGACGGCTTCAGCAACTGTGGGGTTGTCCCTGGAGAATGGGGACACTGGGAGGGTCAGCTATGCTGATTTGTCGATGCATCATTTACCAATAAATGCACCCACTGATGTTATCTTGACTCCTGCTGCTTCCTGGCATTGGGGCAGACGCATAGCAAGGTTTCTTCACCCAGTAGCTACTCTTCCTAAACCTGTGGGATACTACAAAGGGGAAGCACAACATGACCTACAACAGCTGGGAACGGGTGTTGGAAGCAGATGTAGAATATACATTCAGCAGAAATGTAACCCAAAATCTGGGCACAAGGACTGATCTGTGGAATCCCTGCTTTGGTTTTTATCCCATTTGTAACCCTAGCAGAAACACGGTGTCCATGAAGTATGGCTATTGAGCCGTGCTGATTAAGGAACACAGCCTTGGCTATCAGGACATCCCTTTATCTCTGACTACTGGCTGGCAGAGAATGACTGGGGATGGATCACTCCTTTCTACACTTCATCACTGCTCATCGCTACGTTCTATACTGTTAAAGGAAGTTTCTGCACAACTAGTCAGCTCTTTAGTGACACAATCTTTGGAGAAAGGAAGTGGGGGTGGATGGGGAGGAAGAGGTATCACAAAGTGCTGGTTTTTGTGTGTTGTTTCTCTGTGTGAACTGTAGCACTGATCCCACCACCTTGATTTTCCATAGACTAATGCTGATGCTCGCAGATGCCAAATAACTGAACTGATGCAGAAGTAAAAATGACTGGTCTCCTGTGGCACTAGTTATAAACAGACGCAACTGTACCATCACAATAATGCATCCCCTCCAAGTGTTGGCTCAATCTTCCAGGGACAGTTCCAGAATTACAGAAGCCATCCCGGATTTGAATGTCCCGGTTTTCCTTTTCCTTTCCCTCCAAGTCTCAGAGAACAGTTAAAAGTGGTGCCTGGATGTGTGTAGGTGCAAAAATGGAGTCCTGTTGCTACTGAAAATAAAATACCTGCACCAAATGAAGGAAATAGTGAAGCTGGCATACAAAGCCCATCCTATACTTTTGAAGGAAAATGTAACCAATCTACTTTAATTATTTTAGTTGCAATACTTCAGCAGCCAGCCATTTTTTTAGGAAATGTGTGGAGTGTTTATTCCTTTACTGTAAACTGAGCCTTACATGGCAAGCCTTTACATGTCTACTCAGAAGTAAGTTCCACTGTATTCAATGGAGCTTACTCCCAGGTAACTGGGTAAAGACTGGGAAGTCTTACACTGCAATCCTAACCATTTTTACTCAGAACACTGAGTTCAATAGGATTTACTCTCTGGTATATTCCTGATCATGCTCACAGTTGTTGCTGTTGCTGTTGCATCCGGCCTTTTTCCCTTACAGGAACTCACAGCAGCTTACAGTTAACCTTTTATTTCATTCCATTTATCTGTTGAAAGTGTTGTACATGATTGCTTCCTTCACACCTTTTTTCTTCACAACCATCCTGTGAGATAGGTTAGGCCAAAAGGTTGTAATTTGGCACAAGGCGACAGATGTTACCGACGCCTCACAGACCACCGTGTCTGTGGAGACCGGCGCAACCCTGGTTCTGGTGATGTGTCTCCCTTCCCTGGCTCCCATGAACCTCTCGAAAAAGAGGTGGTGGAAATCACCACAACCACCTCCCTTGGAATGGCAATGGAACCCACTCGAGAGGTGCCAGAACTGGGTTCTGGCTGGGGGGGGGGGGGAGCCCTGTGTTTCTCCCAGTTTTCTACTGTCTCTAAAGACTGCCTACCAGTTCTATGGTACAGACAAATAACAGCTGGTTTGATTTTCAGCCAGTTCATTTCAGATTCCTAGCACTGATGTCCTAGAATGTGGTTCTTTGGCACACATCAGCTTCTTCAAATTGGGGGTGGGGGGTGTTGAGGAAAGACCTCCCCCCAAAAAACAATCCCTGCTACACAACACCTTACTATTCGGACTAAGCCTGTGATTTACAGTGTGTTTATTCCCTATGTAACTGCAGAGAATCCCTCCTTAAAGAATTAATGCTATCCACTAAAGTCACTGAACTATATGAAAGCTATAATGCAAAGTGCCCTCTCTAATTACCAGGATGTCATTTATTGAGCCATCTTTTCAGGGCTCTGTAAAATCTCCCTAACCCCCCTTCTGAACACTGTTGTGGACATTTGCTAGCATCACCCTTAATCCTTGTCCCTTCGTCAGCCCTGCTCTCCTCTCCCCCCCCACCCCCAAGTCTGAAATGAAATTGAGGCACACCTCCTGACAGCTAGGAGATGTGAAGATCAGGAGTGAGTATAAATCTAATTTCTTCAGAAGTTCTTAAGACTTATATCAACTTGTAAGCCTAAAACATTTTGACAGCCTTGTCCCAGAAAAAATATAGGTCTTAAATAGAAAATGGGGAGGAGGGGACCCACCTTAATTACATGTTGGGAAAATACCATACTCAAGGAAATAGATGCTTCCTTTGTGTGATAAACTGACTGCATGCAATGCGTACTAAAGAAACATCACTTTTAATATCGTAAGGAACAAAAAGCTTCATGCTAGGTTATTATCAGTAATCATGCCTTAATGTGGTACTGATAATAGCAACAACCTCAGTCCTTGCAGATAGTTGTAATGATGTTATAAAAGTGGGTTTGTTTTCAATTTTGTTGTCACATTTAGAATTTTTGCATTGATATAGATGGTTTGCAGTATACGACATCTATTTCAAGCAGTGCTGGATTGCCCAATAGGCAGACTAAGCATGTATGTATGGCACCAGCAAAGCAGGGGCTATATATATATATATATATATATATATATATATATATATAGTGGTACCTCTCTAATTACCAGGATGTCGGGTTAAGAACTTAATTCGTTCCGGAGGTCTGTTCTTAACCTGAAACTGTTCTTAACCTGAAGCACCACTTTAGCTAATAGGGCCTCCCGCTGCTGCCGTGCTGCTGGAGCACGATTTCTGTTCTCATCCTGAAGCAAAGTTCTTAACCTGAGGTACTATTTCTGGGCTAGCGAAGTCTGTAACCTGAAGCGTATGTGACCCGAGGTACTACTGTGTGTATATATGGTATTTGGCATTTGATTTTAAAAATAAAATAAAATACTTGAAGTCATCATCTTGGGGGAGAATCAGAACTTTGAGACTTCCTTACAATTCACTAAACACACCTTCTTCATTTCTTGGTTCTCCATTTGTTACTTTCCCCCACCAAATACAGGGGGTGTCCTAAAAACATAAGTTGAAAACTGTTTCATTTTTTATTCAGGTAGGTAGCCGTGTTGGTCTGATGCAGTTTTAATTCATTTTTATGTTTCTTATTTTTTTAGTAATGTTCTTATTTTGAATCACATGTGTGGGGTGTGTAAGTCTTTTCAGTACTTAGGGCCTCAAGAGGTATTTAACCAGCTCTGGTTGCAAAAAGCTATGAGTTGTTGAGAAACTGTGCAGCAAATCATCTACCAGGCTGTCTTTATCACCACATCCCCCCCCATCCCACCCCCCAATAACTTTCCTTTTGCCACCTTACACTGAATTTCAGGTTATCCTTCCTTACTTTACCTGTGCTTCCTTTACATGCCTGCAGCTTGGTGCACCGGCAGATGTTTTCTCCAAAAACTTAATAGCATATATTGTCCTTCCCCTAACTTATTTGGCACTGCGTTTCTAGCGCAAGATGAACAGATGCCAGGCATTTTTGAGAACTGGGCTGCTATTTATGCAGAGTTTGGTAGTTCTGAGCCTTAACATAGCAACGTTTTGCTTCCCTTCCTGGAAATACTATCTCGCAACCTGTACAAATGTTTTCTGTAATGCTTCAAATACTCATGAGACAGATAAAATTAACCACTGCTACCTAATATGAATGTTACTTTAGCCTCCTTTGGGGCCTGTAGCCATACTGCATTGGGCTCCGGGTTGGTTAAATTTGTGTAGCTAAATAGCTTCATACTAATTAATGACTTGCCTTGGTGACCTCCAGTGTACATTGCATACCACAGAGACTAGTATTAGTAGCTTAGCAGAAATGGTTTTTCTTCTGTTTCATTATTAACACTGTTGCCTCAAGAATGGTTTGTTTCAGCTTTTCAAGTTTCTATGTAAAAAGAATACACTATCTAAGTTTTAAGAAAACTGAAAGTTTATCCCATGCTTCTCTCCAACCATTCTTCATATATTAATAAAACAAGAAATTACCTTGGGGGAATTTATCAATGGGGTGGTGGTGAAATTCTCATGAGTGGGATATGTCATTTCTGCTGCATTTTTGAAGTGGCCAGTGTGTATTTAGAATCATAGAATCATAGAATCATAGAGTTGGAAGAGACCACAAGGGCCATCGAGTCCAACCCCCTGAGCGTCCCTTCATTCTACAATTCAACTCTGTAGTGGTCAGCACTGTGCAGCCTCCCTAGGTACCCAAGGAAGTGCAGGCAAAGGTATTATGGGATTCTAAGGAGGTGCAGGATTCAGAATAGGGTCGTGCTGAAACCTGCCTAACTTTTCAATGGTTTTCTTCTGTTGCAAAAGAGGCTTTCATTTTTCTGCATCTTTCTAAGTGCACCTTAGAAATTATTTAGAATCCCAGCAGGTGCAAGGCTAAGTTTACCTTACTGTTTGTGAGGTTGCTGTTGGTGGTGTGTCTTTTCTTCTTTCACTTGCACATTTCTCGAGTGCTCAGCACTCACCCTTGCTGCCTGTGTTTCTTGATCTGCAAAGGCCCCATATGAGAAGTTACCTCATAATGTCTTCCCTTGAGCTTTAATTGAAGTATGAGGAAAAGAGAGCCTGGCTACTGAGTGCCTGAAACTGGTGTTGTCAATGGTTTTGTTTAAAGGGAAGCCTGTGCTGACTTTTTTACAAGTTAAAAAAGGAATTCATTTTTGTTCTTTTTAAGAACAGCTGTGAAGCGCTTAATAGGCAGTTCCTCACCACTACCTTCCCATGCTTAAAAGAAATCTCAACTGTGGATGACAGTTGGTTTTCAGGGAGTGCAAGCAGCCAGGAGGGCTGCAGAGTGCAGACTACTGATTTGAAGGAGACTCACAAACACCCCTTGGCTACCTTGAAAGTAAGAACACAAAACTAGCACTACAGTGATGCGAATTTTGTGTAAAATTTCTCTTCCCTTTCATAATTTTCCAAATACAGTTCCTTTTCTTAGAAATCATTGGGGAAGGGTTTTTTTTTTTACCTCAGCGCTACTAAGAAATTATACAATGGAAGAGGACACACATAGTGGTACCTCGGGTTAAGAACTTAATTTGTTCTGGAGGTCCGTTCTTAACCTGAAACTGTTCTTAACCTGAAGCACCACTTTAGCTAATGGGGCCTCCTGCTGCCTCTGCGCCACCGGAGCTCGATTTCTGTTCTTATCCTGAAGCAAAGTTCTTAACCCGAGGTAATATTTCTGGGTTAGCGGAGTCTGTAACCTGAAGCGTATGTAACCCGAGGTACCACTGGACAAAGATCTTGTAAGATAAGTGCAGACTCTCCTAAAATGAGGATATGGAATAATTTCTTAAGTATTCTGAAAAGTATTCTGCGGGTGGTGGCAGGGGCGGAGACCAACCTCTTTCACATGAAATGAAGATTATCTAGAAAACTGAGAGCAGGATCAGCAGAGCACAACTTATAACACAGTGGTCATGTTAAGCCTTCGCAATAAACTTCAGGCTTGAGTACACTCCTCTCTTCCTTCAGCATGGTCATGAGGATGAGATTGGGCGGGTGCTCTGGCTTCTGTTATTGAATAACTGCAGTTGAATGTTGCATATGAACCCTAAACCGTTGACAATCCTTTGGTTTATTGAAACAAGCCAACTTCATAGCCCATGGTTTTAAACAAACTAGATTAACCGCAGTTTATCAGGTTAAAACAAAATGGCAAACTAGAATTAATCAAAAACAGAAGCAAAAGTTTCTGAACTCCTTACAGCTGCATTAGAGCTGGAGAAGAGAGAGGTAGAGGCAGTGTGTGAGCTCAAGACTCACTGTAACTCACTCCTGCAATGATAGGTCTGCTTACTGAGACATCTGACTGTAGCTACTGAGCAGTATCCTTTTGCAATTATATTTTAATAAATGGGTGATAGTCAACTAAGCCATATTCAGAGTAGATCCATCAGAATCAACAAAGTTAATATACTTAAATCCATTGGTTTCAGTGGGTCTAGTCTGAATATATCAAATGCCACTGCCTCTGCCCAAACCAACTATTGTCCGGTGACCTCCGGGCTGAATTATTATTATTATTAATAATAATAATAATAATAATAATAATACCACGCCCATCTGCCTTCCAACAAAATATTAAAATACAGTAGTCCGTCAAACATTAAAGGCTTCCCCAAACAGGGCTGCCTTCAGATGTCTTCTAAAAGTCTGGTAGTTGTTCTCTTTGACATCTAGTGTTCCACAGGGCGGACACCACCACCAAGAAGGCACTCTGCCCGGTTCCCTGAAACTTCGCTTCTTGCAGTGAGGGAACCTCCATAAGGCCCTCAGTGCTGGACCTTAGTGTCTGGGCAGAACAATGGGGGTAGAGACGTTCCTTCATCCTGTGTGTTTAAATGGTATTCTGCCACATTTAGTTATTCTGCACTACTAAATTCAAGTGGATGTTATTTTTCTGCTATCCCCCTTCCTCTCTGAAATTTTTGCTGTTTTTTTTGCTTGTGTTGTTCTTGCTTGTTTTGTGCTTTGGTGTTGTTTCCCACCAAAGTTCCAGCTTCTGTAGTGCTTTTGTTTTTAATGGAGATGATTCCAAAATGGTTCTGAAGAAGCTAGGATATATGGGAAAAATAGCCTTTCAGTTCCCATAGCTTTTAACATCAGTGTGCAATTTAATTTTGATTCGTGAACCGCAAATCCAGCTGCTTTGTAAGTGCATGCACATAAGTTCATTAGTGCTAATCCCTTCCTCTCATGGGAGGGAGCTGTCATTGAATGCTTTGTAACTATGTGACTGGAAGACCTCCAGATCAAGCAGCTTTTTGTTTTGCAAGTGTTTAAGTCGGCCACCTCTACCGCTTCTTGCAGATAACTTTATGTGATTGACATTCCCCCACCCAGATCTAAAACTTGTTCCGCGGTGCATTTGTTTCAGGAGGGGAGGTGGCTGTCGTAGTGTTTAAAAACTGCAGTTCCTCCACCTCCATATATTTTCCATGCAGCATTGTGAGAATACTTTTGAGTCATGGGAAAGAAGTGTGGAAGCAGACACACACACACACACCAGTTTAGTACACCCTGAAGGGGGGATTTCACTCTGGAAATCTGATTCTGCCCCCTACTCCTTAAGCCGGTTCTCTTTGATAACTATTGCTGACTCAGATTCTTATTGAGCCAAATGGCGTTTGCTCATCACTATTTGATTCTGTTAGAATATACGGGCCAGGTGGATTACTAGTTTGTAATGCTGAGCTGAAAGTTCTTAATGGAACTCTTTTTGTTTAAGATTAGATGGGGGGAATTCAGTGACCTGTGAGTTTGGAAATAGCAATTTCACAGTATGGTTAGTGGGGACCAGAGGCTTACCAGCTATTGGTATTGGCAGCTTTTATTCTTTTTCGGAAAACAATTGACACTGCAAGGGGCAGCAGTGGCAGACCTGCTCATGATAGCTACTTCCTCTCCAACTCATACCAGGGGCGGAGGAAGGGGGATGCAATGGGGGTGGGTCACCCCGGATATCACCACTGAGGGGGGTGACAAAATGCCGGGTGGCACTCACCCACCGTGGGGCCTGCAGCACGCCCGAGCCATGCGTCTCTCCTGGGAGTGACGCAGTGGCTTGGGTGCCCGCAGGCTCCGTGCTGCCCCAAACAGTCTGCCCACCACTTCCCCCCAGCTGTAGGGCGGCTGAGTGGGAAGAGGCTGGCAGACACCTTGGAGGCCCTGCGCAATGTCCTGCCCTGGCTGGCCCCGCCCCTGTGGGTAGCTGACCCCACCCTATGGGCAGCTGGCCCTGCCCCCAGATGCAGGGCACGCTTGCTTCCCCAGGTGCCCGATCAGCTTTCTCCGCCGCTGGCTCACACACACACTTAGTGGTGACCCAAAAAGCACCCCGTCATTTCCTAACTCTGACTCCCACCTCCAAAAACATCTCTGAAACACACCGCCCACAGCTATACAAAGTGCGGCATTTGTAATTTATTTATGTAAAGGATTTTTACACCCTTCCTCCTTAATCTTGAATGTTGAGTTATATAATACCTAATCCTTGTCGTCTTGGATATTTGATCTCTAATGTGTCTTTTTTTAGAGCATGCATATCCCATTGGAACAAAAACACGAGCTCTCAGTGTAAACTCGCATCTATTTTTGTTTCATTCCACCCTTTTCTGCCCGATCTCCAAGTTCTGTTAGAGCAAGTCACCAAGCCCCATTGTGATTCTGAGAAGCAATTTGTACAAGTGAAAGAAGAAAGAACGTTCACATCTTATCATTTATCTTTCCCCCATTCAAACAGGTTTCCCTTGATTGCCATATAGAAGAAGTACTGAGGCAAATTTTAGCATTATGCTAATAACCACACTTTAGATCTCCCAGTTGCTCTAGAGACAGTGCTGAGCACTTAATAAGTAGAAACCAAAGGACTTTCCCTGAAAGCGTTCCTTGTTAGCTTAATAGTAACATATTCCTACTGCATAATTCTTCATTTGCATGGAGCAACGTCTGTCTGAGCAGTTTCCTGAATAAGTATAATCTACGATATTATATTTAGTTCAATGAGCCACCGGCTATTAACATGCACCATGATGCATTCATAAGCTTCTCTTGGCTCTCCAACTCACCATGTAGCACTGCAAATAAGAGAATGGAGCAGCAGTTAGTCAGCTGTGATGGAGTCTGTAGTCTCAATGGCTTTAATGAAAAGATCATTCAATCAACTGTGGCCAATGGAGCAACTCAACAGTTTGAACCACGGGTAGGCAACCTAAGGCTGCAGATGCTGCCCATTCACCTTCTCAATTCGACCCGTGGGCGGTCTGGGAATCAGCGTGTTTTTACATGAATAGAATGTGCCCTTTTATTTAAAATGCATCTCTGGGTTATTTGTGGGGCATAGGAATTCGTTCATATTTTTCCCCTGAAACATAGTCCGGCCCCCAACAAGGTCTGAGGGACAGTGGACCGGCCCCCTGCTGAAAAAGTTTGCTGACCTCTGGTTTGAACCAATAGCCATTGCTACAAGGCAGTTGGGAGGGGGAGGCTCCTAGGAGCCAAGGCACTATGACTTTCCCTCCCACAATCTTTTTTTTTTTTTTTTTTTTTTTGCAAGTAGCTGGGCCTCAATCCTCAATGTTCAGAGAGCCCCCTGCTCAGCGTTGTGTGTGGAGCCCCTCAAACCTCCAAATATGGTGGCACCTCTGTTTTCCAGTGAGTATTATAAGGTAGTGGTGGAGACAGGAGGCATTACAGCAATACTACGCAAGTATAGCCACCCCTGGTGTTGGCTGCTAAAGTTAACAACGTCATCTGGCCAATTAGCAATCATATTATTTCATGCTGTCCTTTGCCTTCACTTGCACATACCAGTGCTTACCGTGAGGGTTGCCAGGTGAGGTCCTGCAGGCACAATGTACCACCTGTGGCACCTGCAAAAAGCAAATATCCCCTCAACAATTTTACAGTGCACAAGAGGCTTTTTACCTTTCCCTCCCAGTTCCTGCTTGCACTGACTCAGCCTCCACTACACTGAATGTTAAACAACTTCTTCTTCTTCTTCCTCCTCTTCTTCTTCTTCTTCTTCTTCTTCTTCATTACATTTCTATACAGCTTTATATTTTAAAGGGGGGTGGATCTCAAAGGATTCCCAGGACTGGACCACCGCCTGTTAATGAACAAGGGAGAGGTGCAAAGAGCTTCTCTTTGTGAATGAGTGCAGTGGTGGAGAATACAGATGCCCGCATTAATGGAGCAGAATTTTTTGAACATGTCTGCCATTTTTCTGCTCTTACAAATCTGAGAGCTATTTTGTGCAATGCCATGATCCTATATTAGTTATTCTGTGACTGGGGCTCACAGCATTTTCTCATAATCCCAAGTAAAAAAAAGGTAAAGGTAAAGGACCCTGGACAGTTAAGTCCAGTCAAAGGCAACTGTGGGGTTGCAGCGCTCATCTCGCTTTCAGGCTGAGGGAGCGGGCGTTTGTCCACAGACAGCTTTCTGGGTCATGTGGCCAGAGTGACTAAACCGCTTCTGGCACAAAGGAGCACTGTGATGGAAAACAGAGCGCATGGAAACGCTGTTTACCTTCCCGCCACAGCGATACCTATTTATCTACTTGCACTGGCGTGCTTTCGAATTGCTAGGTTGGCAGGAGCTGGGACAGAGCAATGGGAGTTCACCCCGTTGCGGGGATTCGAACCGGCAACCTTCTCATCGGCAAGCCCAAGAGGCTCAGTGGTTTCCCAAATGTACTTACTGGCCCCAAAAGGTTGGCAACCCCTGATTTACCTTAAGAACTAGGAACTTCATATATATTCCAGCCTCTATCAATAACTTTGGCCCACCTGGTGAGCTACTTCTGAGGCAGCATGAGGTGGATTAGATAACAAAAATTGATGGCCTCTGGAAAGACGCACAAAGCTTCCATACATTTCCTCCTTCAGGAGAAGGTGTCAGGCTGCTGTCCCTGCTGAGATTCCCAAGGCTTGGTATTTACAAACTTACAGCTAGAGATCAGTTCAGTAGCACATCAGAAAGGATGCGCTCTCATTCCCCTGAGCCAATGCTAAGCTGATCTTTCACTAGGGAGGTTTTGTGGCTGCCATCATTGCATTTGCCCTTTGTCCCTCACATAAGAAACACTGCCCGTTTTTCTCATCATCATGCCTTTGGGGCTAATCCGGATAATCAGTGCTAGCCGGTAGCAATTGGTAATACACTGGCTGTTCACAATGACTTAATAACAAAACATAATGGCTTCAAAACTCATTGAGATTATCAGGATGTTGTTATACCAGTTTCTGGATAACGTAAATGTGTATCTGAAACTGACCTTAGAGAGGCAGCAGATAAGGAACATGTAGATAAGGACAGTAGATAGATCATTCCTTATATTGGATGCAGCGTTTTCTCCACTGTGCATTACATTCCTTTTAAATATGTATGCTAAAAATAATCTTATGGTTTTTATAGCCCTTAGTTCCCTCCCTTATCCAGTGATCCATGCATATTGTACATTCTTGGCCACTGAGCACTACAGACATTGAAGTAAAACCTAATGAATGTATCCTTATCACTGAAGAAATGAATGGGTAATATACTTCATGAAAAGCACTGTGAAGGTTGCATTAATTTTATTTTTATTTCTCTTTGCCTCCCCCCCTCCCACCCACCAGAAGAGGAGTGACCCAGTTTGTAGTCAGATCAGCATTTCCTAATTACTGTACTTGTCTAGCCTGATTGATGGTGCAAATACTCCAGCCTCACAAACTCCCCTGAATTTGTCTTCCCGCTGAATTACTGCATCAACATTAAACACATAATAAAACAAAGCTCTGTTCTGAAGCAGTCTCAAGTAAATGAAGTGATAGGAAAATGTCTCATTTGGGAAGAAATAGCGTAGGTGAAATCATATATTTTACTAAACCAGCATGGGCCCTGATCCTAAGTATGTCTGTTTAGGAGGTTAGTCTTAACGGTTTCAGTGAGGCTTACTTCCAAGTAAGAAGGGTGTCACAGGAGCAGTGGCAGAGGAACCTTCTCCAGCATTCGGGGTGGGATGCCGAGGGATGGGACAAACCATCTGGCGGCACATGCACAACAGCCGTACGGACCATAGCTGTCAACTTTTCCATTTTTTAAAGGGAAATCCCCTTATTCCGAATAGGATTCCTCACAAGAAAAGGGAAAGGTTGACAGCTATGGTACAGACTGCGTACGTGTGGCAGCCCATACAGTCACCGTGCGAGTGGCAGCCCGTACGGATGCCCATATGGACACCGCGTGAGCGGCGCCCATACTAACTACACATCCGCCCTCCGCCGCTCTACAGCTGAGGAGAGGCAGTGGGACATCTTGTCACACACCCCAGAGTGGTGCCTGGGGTGGACTGCCCCCTCCGCCCCCCCTTCGTACGCCCCTGCACAGGAGCCCAAGGTCCCGTATTTTCCATCAATTTGTGGTCAAGCCAAATGCCTGCAGGAAATGCACAAGCAGGGCATATGGGTTGTGAACCTCAGGCCAGTGGGCCTAATGTGGCCATCCAGGCCTCTCTGTCTGGACCTCAAGACTTTCCCAGGCCTTGCCACTCATTGATCATGTTTCACACTCTCCTTCAGCATCTTTGCCTGGCTGGTGGAATGAGTCCTTGATCTCTGGTAATGCTTCCTGCTTGCCTGGACAGAGAACAGAGTTCATATGCAGAAACTAGCTTAATGTATGAAGGCAAAGTGTACATTCATTCACTTTTGCCTCTGGCCCCACCAACAACTTACCTATGACCTCTGGGCTTTCCCCTATGCCTTTCATAAAGACTACAACACCATTGTTATAGATTAAGGGCTCATCCAGACTTCCACTTGGCCCACTGTTTCCCCCCCGGGAAAACTCGATCTTTAACGGCGAATCAGAGCAAACGTCAACCATGTTTTCCACGGATCAACATTTGCTTTGATTCAGTGCTAGAGAGTGGGTTTTTCCAGGGAGAGTGTTGGAGCAAAGAGAAAACCGCTTAGACCCATGCCTGGAAAAACAGGAGAAGTGGAGAACTGCTTAGGCATGTGCTTTCTAGGCACAAGACAAGTGGAAGTGTGAACAAGCCCCTAGTTACAGCTCATTATACCTCTCTATCTGTTTTGCACAATTTTCAGGCCTTGACTAAGCTTGTATAAAGACTTGGGGTCCAGTTATGGCACTAGCTTTGTGGGCCATAGCTGGATACTGAGGTCAGTGATAGGCTGTGGTTAAGGTTTCAAATCAGGCAAGTGAGGAACTGGAGAGGTCAACAAGCCATGTATCACAGATGTAATGGTGGTGTAGCCGTGGCAGTGGAAACCCCTAGCTGTGCTGTTGCAGCTGAAGCAAAGGAGGTGCACAGGCTACTCATCTGTAGAAATGCATTTTAAACTCTTGACTACAAGTCGGTATCCAGCTAGAGGAGGCAGTATGTGTTCATGACCCAGCTGTACCAAATTTGTGGGTGATTTGAGTAATTAAGCAATCAGACCCAAAATGCTGTTTTCTGAAATTGAAAGAAAAGACATTTTCCCCATGAATTTTAATAAATTTTACAAGCTCTGTGCTAAATTATAAACTCTGCCTTGCAGCTGCACATCACAACACCAGCTTTTTCTTGTTTTGTTTTGTTTTGAGTTTTGCTAAGGTTGGCTGTGCAAATGCAGTAAAAACTTCTTTTCAGAATGTATACAGTGGTGTATGTTACATGCCAGTAAATAGAATCTTAGTTTAGTTTAGCATTTCAAAAATAGCAATCATGTATAATTTAAAGATATCACTGAATGGGAAGGGATGAACAATCCAGGAAACTATATTAAGATCAAGTAGAGCAAGATCCAGATGTTGTAAGCATATTCTGAAAAAGCATGTAGGCCAGCATGCAATTATTTATTTTACCATTTGCTATACAAGTGGGAACCTGTATGGGGGTAGGGTGAAGGAATCACAAATGATAAAGGACTCAAAACCCCAACAATACTTTAGCGTCCACACACTTTGTCCTTTCGAGTCTGAATAGATAGTAACCCTGGATGTGATCCATGAGAGGCAGTCAAGTACAACATTCCTTGTAATGCTAGAAAAGACATGCGAGGGAATGTTTGGTCCAGCCAGTGGAAAACTTCCTGTTCCTCCTGGCTGGAGCATCCTTCCTTTCACATGTGATAGATGGTGGGCGTGACCTAAACTGTCCAGGTAACAAAAAGTCGAGTCACACAGCACACGTTCTCTTTTTGACTTCCCTCTTTGTTTGACCAGCTTTTAGCTAGGACTGTTCTGCTAGCTCTCAACTAGCAGAAGCGCAGGGATTATTCCCCCATATGGGGTAGATCCACATGTACATATTTGTCTCTAAGTCTGCCTTCAGAAATGCAACTGTGAACTGATGTGAGTAAACTTCTTTTATTGACTTTAAATAAGATTGTCGTGTCTTCATTCTTTTAAAAGGGATTAAAGGGAATTTACCAGGAACATACAATTCAATCTGAGACAGACTGTACTGTATAATAGTGAGAGGCTCACACGAGCCTGCATCCAGCTATCTGCTGTGCATGTAAAAAGGGGGAATGTAAATCTGTTACATAAAGGAAGTTGCTAGCACAATTTAGAAAAGATATTAATAAACAATATATCCTCTCCTGCCACCCTGAACATTCCCACACCCCTCACATTTCAGAAGATCATTTGAGGAAAGGGAACTAAGCTCAGAGAAAGAGCAATTCACTCAAAGTTCTTAAATTTGTGCAGAGTTTAGAGGATCCTTGTGACTCTTTAGAAATTTGAAAGGTTTTATTTGATATAGGACTTAAAAGTCATATATAATGACCTAGAACAGGCATAGGCAAACTTGGCCCTCCAGATGTTTTGAGACTACAATTCCCATCATTCCTGACCACTGGTCCTGTTAGCTAGGGATGATGGGAGTTGTAGTCCCAAAACATCTGGAGGGCCGAGTTTGCCTATGCTTGACCTGGAACTACTTTGCTAAGGTGCTTGAGTACTTAACAGTCTATAACTCTCCGTAGGCCAATGAATGATGTTTACAAGTCCATTGCAACAATACTTTACTACGTTTGGAAGAAATTGTAAGTTTGCCAGGATCTGGAGTTGTTCCAGCTCCCAATTTTATTTATTGTTCCTTCTCACCATAGGCTTGGCTGAAGAAAGGCTGCCAGGAAATATTCTAAAAGGCCGAATTCTTTAGCCCCCTCCTTGCATTGTTTCCTTGAAGCACTGCAGTGGACTAGGTGACTCTTGCAGCCCCATTCAAATCTACAGTACTATGATTCTAAGGGGTAAAGTGTGTTAGAAAGTGTTTTCAAGATCACATCTCTGGCCCTGATCATGGCAATGCATAGCATGGGGTGAGAAACCTAGCCACATGGACCTCGATAAGGGTAGGTTTCCTCAGATCCTGAAGAAGTGAATGTGTGAAGGCTTTCCTGGCTTAGAAGTCCAGTAGATGCATGGGCAGTAGAGCTGGGACCTGTAATGGGTCTAGGGGTTGCTCGTGCGTAAGCCGGTGCAAACACCTGGCTGGGTTGCCTGAGTAAACCTTTTCTGTCCGGACAGCCACTCACCCGTGGCTGTCTCAATCGCTGGCAGAATCCGTCAGTGGGCGTTTCTTAAACTTCTTCCAGCAAAGAAGCTCTTTGACGCCTAGTCTCCTCCTACTCTCTCTGCGCGAAAGCCTTCTGCGCAAGGAGGGTGTAGGCAGCGGAGGACCCCTACTCTCCCCGCTGGTCCCCGGCAAGGAGTCATGGGACCGCCTCGCCGCTTCCCCCATCTGCCCCCCTTCTCCACTGGTGCTACGCTGATTCTCTTCCCCAGAAGATGGGCTGCCTCTCCCAATCCCGGGACGCTCTCTGGAATCCCTCTGGATTTTGCTCTGTCCCTCCGGCACTGATGGCAGTTCCCTGACAGGACCAGAATGTACCCTGTGTCATCAGGGGTAGGCACAGTCCTTCAGCTCCTTTCTTCATGCTTTGTGAGTAATAATGCATTGTTGTTGTTTAGTCGATTAGTCTTGTCCGACTCTTCATGAGCCCATGGACCAAAGCACGCCAGGCACTCCTGTCTTCCACTGCCTCCCAGAGTTTTATCAAATTCATGTTGGTTGCTTCTATAACACTGTCCAACCATCTCGTCCTCTCTCGTCCCCTTCTCCTTGTGCCCTCAATCTTACCTAACATCAGTTTCTTCCAGAGAGTCCTCTCTTCTCATGAGGTGGCCAAAGTATTGGAGCCTCAGCTTCAGGATCTGTCCTTCCAGTGAGCACTCAGGGCTGATTTCCTTCAGAATGGATACATTTGATCTTTTTACAGTCCATGGGACTCTCAGGAGTCTCCTCCAGCACCACAATTCAAAAGCATCAATTCTCCAGCGATCAGCCTTCTTTGTGGTCCAGCTCTCACTTCCATACATCACTACTGGGAAAACCATAGCTTTACATATAAAGATCTTTGTCAACAAGGTGATGTCTCTGCTTTTTAATGCATGAAGAAGAAGAAGAAGAAGAAGAAGAAGAAGAAGAAGAAGAAGAAGAAGAAAAGAAGAGTTTGGATTTGATATCCTGCTTTATCACTATCCTAAGGAGTCTCAAAGCGGTTAACAATCTCCTTTCCCTTTCTCCCCCACAACAAACACTCTGTGAGGTGACTGAGGCTGAGAGACTTCAGAAAAGTGTGACTAGCTGCATGTGGAGGAGCAGGGAAGCAAACCCGGTTCACCAGATTATGAGTCCACCGCTCTTTACCATTACACCACACTGGCTCTTAAGGGAATTCATATCTCTTTCCAACCCTATTGTTCTAATCACAGTATCTTTTAACCTGCACTTTTAAATTGCTGTAACTTTCTATATGTTGAATGTGATTAAGAAATTGTTTATTATATTGTTTATTATAAAATCATTTCCATATTAACCAGAAAGTTACAGCAAACACGCCACCCCCTGCTTGCATTAATCATTTCCCTCCATCTGAATCCCCCATTCTCCTTATATTCCAAACGGCAGAGGATCTTAAAAGTAATAATTTCTCCTTGAGTATGACTTCACTTGACTTGTATTTCACCCAATGAGATAGAAATTCTGGATAGATAAAGAAAATACTGTATATTTGAACATCTTGATGAAAAAGTCAAAGAATTTCAGTTGACACAAATCAAGATGTGACTTTAGAAAGCTGCGGGTGGGATGAAATGGTATTTTATTAAAGATGATTCTCGCTGCATTTGAAAGTCAAAGAAACACCGTTCCTTGTCAAAAGTTTCTAGAATGCTGTGTGTCTGAGTAGGCCTCCTAACTTTCATTCCCTGGCTTACATCATATTGTGTCAAAGAGTGGTGCAGTGAGGAAGAGAAAAAAAATGGAATTATTGACAGCAAAGTGCATCCTGATTTTAATTACTTTTTCCCTGAGATTTTTTTTTTTTTTTTTTTTTAAATATCCCCCTCCACTACTCATTCTATCATTGTTTCTTATTGATCAAGACTGGAGATGCCTGAAGACATGGCTTCTTTTACAAATGACAAAGTGATATTTTATTCATATTTTTTTCAATTCATTAGTCTTTTTTGCCACAGCAACTCAAAGTGACTTACCATATTTTATGCAAAATCATTTGTTATTGTTATTTAGTCATGTCCGACTCTTCGTGACCCCCATGGACCAGAGCACGCCAGGCACTCCTGTCTTCCACTGCCTCCCTCAGCTTGGTCAAACTTGTGTTGGTAGCTTCGAGAACACTGTCCAACCATCTCGTCCTTTGTCATCCCCTTCTCCTTGTGCCCTCCATCTTTCCCAACATCAGGGTCTTTTCCAGGGAGTCTTCTCTGCTCATGAGGTGGCCAAAGTATTGGATCCTCAGCTTCAGGATCTGTCCTTCCAGTGAGCACTCAGGGCTGATTTCCTTCAGAATGGATAGGCTTGATCTTCTTGCAGTCCATGGGACTCTCAAGAGTCTCCTCCAGCACCATAATTCAAAAGCATCAATTCTTCGGTGATCAGCCTTCTTTATGGTCCTGAGGAGAGCATTTCACAAATGGGGAGCTACCATTGAATAGGGTCATTCTTTTGTTGCCATCCTCTGAACTTTGGAGGGGCACACGAAGAAGGGTCTCAGATTGATGATAGCAGGGTCCCAGTTGGTTCAAATAGGGAGAGGCAGTCCTTGAATTGCAGTCACATGCACTGAAGTCTAATTGAGTTCAATGTGAAGTACTGCTATAAGCTTACACAGACACCCATTTAAGATGTATCTGATTTTCAGTGCAATCCTAAACATGTCTTCTTTAGAAGTTGATGGGTATAGGATTGCTGCCTAAATCCTGCCGATATTATTTGTATTAAAAGGACTGAAATCCTAATTGCTTGCTGTTGTTTTTTAATTTAATTCCTACAGAAGGCAATAAAAGACAGCTCAACAAGATATGCAGATGTAAGAAAGTTCCTTGATATCTAGGCCACCACCACACCTCTCTATTCAGTTGTAAACTAACCCATATTTTCAGAGAGCAACTTGTTTGTTCAGCCATGCATTATGCATGCTAGATCCTGTTATACAGACCTTCTGTATGCTTGACTTACTTTTAAAATTAAGACTCCAGGGAAATGGAAGCATAGTACATACATAGCACAGTGCCATCTTGTGCACTCTGATTATGTGTCCTAAAAAATATAAAAGATGTTGGGAGTTTGTATTTATCTGAATTTTGTCTCTAAATAAAGTAGATTAGTTTAGATGAGCTGTGAATATCTGAGTGAAAGTTCTGACAAGTTTGTTATCTGGTGGGATTTTTTCTTTTTCTTTTTTGGCTTCCTGTCACAGTGCTTATGAAACTGATTTACAGGAAGTCGGTCTGTTGTTGCATCTGTTGTAGGTATTGGAACCCTGTGACCTTCAATATGTTTTTTGGGACTACAACTCCCATCATGCCTGACCATTGGCCATATTTGCTGGGGCTGATGGGAGCTGTAGTCCCCTTGTCCAGTATTGACTATAATGACTGTAACAAACTCTCCAAGGTGCTGCCAGCTATGTAGAATACTTGGTTAGATTGACCAGTGGTCTGACGCTGTATGTGACCAGATCATATATTCATTTGTGTGCTGCATGTGGGCAGCAAAAATACTTTCTCCCTATGACTGTGTAGATAGCTACCCCAGGCCCATTGTTTCATTCAGATAGTACAGTGCAGGTTTAGAGAGCTTTAATAACAACCCCTAAAAGAGGAGCCAATAACTTAGAGCCTTAAAAAGAAAAAGTCAAAATCCTACATTGTACATTAAGAAAGCAGTGATGCCAATGCAATTTAGAGACAGGTTGGGACTAGGGCCACACACACTGCTTCTGTGTGTATAAAAACAAATTACAACATGAACTATACATAAAGAATAAAATTCAAGAGAGATACCAGCTGAGATATTTTTTAAAAAACTCCATTGAAAGGGCAAGAAAGAAGCCACTTTTCTGCAACACATTTGCCATTGATTTTCTCACCTCTCTCTGATTCTCCATCTGATGTTCATTTCCCTTTTTCGTACCTGTGAGACCATGGTCACTCAGCTGTCCCTAAATATGTGTGTGTGCTGAGTTTGCCTTTCTGGAAAGGCAAATTTCTAGACAGAAATTTCTTTTGACTATCTTTATTGGGGGATGTGTGTGGAGTATATTTGCACACTCCCAGAAGATTGAAATGGCCTGTGCTTTTCCGTTTGCACGAATTTTCAACAATGAGCAGGATGGAATGGATGGGAGGGAATGATGGACAAAGAAAGGAGCAGAAGAGAAGCAGGTGAGAGAATGAAGACAAAGGATAAGCTGCTTCTCCTTGGAGCATACAGGCAGAGTCCGTATCAACATGGGATTTGTGTGTGCAACATTTCCTCCGTTCTCTTAAATTGTGACAGGCAAATCTGTTCATAGCATTGCAGACTGAAGTGAGGCAATTCTTGCCCCTCTTACCTTGCTCCTCAGATGATTTCAGGTCAAATGCTGCTGTCCAAATTTGCATTGCATCTGCTTCAGCTTTGACACCTAGCTCTATTAAAGAAGACAAGTCCAAGAATCAATACTTACACTACTGGATAGGATGAATTCCAACCAATGCGTCCACTATAAGAGCAAAATGGACTTCAGGGAAATCGTTGTCAAAGTACTTTTCTTAGATATATGTTTTCATTAGAAAAGATGTATCCAGTGATCATAACACTTTACTGTGTGTTTTTGCTTCATCTTTCTCAACATAAACTTTAGCCTAAGTATCCAAAGTTGTTAAAGATCGACTGAGCTGGCCATAACGTTATATAAAGAGCAACAGATTTACATGGGTACAAAACTGTGTGGACTAGCTGGTCTTTATTGTTGTTGTTCTTATACTCCACATAAATTTATACAACTTGCATAATGAATGATGCAGGAATGAACCCATTCCTTCTTTCATATTATTCAGTATACAGACTCAGAATACAAATTCAGGTCCATTAAAATAATGGAATCTCGGTTCCTGCAGCCATTTAAATGTTTTGGGAAAGTGAAGTCTTGCTTCTTTCTTTCTTTTTCCAGTATACAATAAATTTCATTATGAAAATTGTCATATCTTTCTCCTGCACATGTTAGTATCACCACCATTTCCCAAACAGAAAATAGATTGTAAAATGGAGCAAACCGTGGAGAAAACAACGCTCTTAAATTATTTTTCATATATTTGAGGGGAGAGTATTGTGCTAATTTGTGTGTGTGTGTGTGTGTGTGTGTGTGTGTTTGTGTGTCAAGAAAACTTGAAGCTTTCCATATATTCCATTTTGTAGTGCCTGTCCGCTTGTTGAAGCTTTTAGATAATTTCATTCTCAAAGGTGGGTGGGTCTTTAGGAGCTCACAGAGTCTAGCAAAAAGTTGAACCAGGACATACTTCAGGCATTCTGCTGCTCCTTGCTGGAGGGTTTTGCTGGAGAAACAAATGAGGCGCATAGGATCTACAGCAGCCACTTTTGAAGTAAATGACTGTCCACGCTGTAAAGCTATTTCAAGCAGTAGATCTCTCCCAACAATTCATTTGTGAACGAGTTTGCTTCATTCCAAGAAAGAAAGGAAGAATGACTTCTTCCCAACAGGACACAGTGAGGCACTCGGCACGTGGCCTTGAGTGGCCAATAGGCTTGCAGGAGCAAGCTGCTTATAAAATGAACGCTCTCCGCATCAAATAGGGGTGCCTTTTGTGTGGTAGCGTGCAGCCCCCCGGATCCCAGTGTGACTCCTGGTAGTTTGGGCTGGCTTCATCCTCCCCAGGCTGGATACCTGGAGGTCTCCGCCTACTTCAGCCAATCGCCCAATCCCGCCTGGGGAGGCTTTGCCAGGGGATTGGCCAGGTAAGGGGAGGGACCGTCCTGCTCACACAACAGAAGGTGAATCTTACCTGTGAAGCGGCAGTCGGCCCCAGAGCTTATAAAATGCAACCTCTCCCCTTAATGTTTCATTCCGCAGCTTCTTTGTGATTGGCATCCCATGTGCCCTTTGAGCCTTGTGGACTTGCCGGTAGCCATACAGGGCTGAGTAGGAATTTTTAGAGTACATCTTGATTGTCAACAAATGTTTTGGTTTTTTTTTTTTTTTGCCAATGCCACACTGCTGTTAATTTGATTGGCTAATGATGGCATGGGTTGCTATTTGGCAGTTTGGCTTCTTTGTGGCTGGCAGGTGGAGTAGTACATGATCAGTACTGTGAGGCTTGTTGGGTAGAGACTATTTCATAGACCACCTCTTATTGTCAACTGCTTGGTTTGATGTACACAGGGCCTAGAAGGTGTCACCAGCTAAATGCTGGACAGCAGGGGTTGCTGGCAACTGCCAAGTAACACACCAATGGCTTTTCCTTCTGGGAAGATGGCTATTTGTCTCAAATTACGCCAGCCTGGGTGACAGAATTTCTCTAGGGTAGTTTGGCCCCTTAGCTGTAGGCAGGAGATGTGCTAGCTGCCTGTATAGGTTTTCACCTGCCAGTACTTGTGTTTGGGATTGACACAGGTTTTCCATTAAGGTCCGTATAGTTAAAGCTATGGTTTTCCCAGTAGTGATGTATGGAAGTGAGAGCTGGACCATAAAGAAGGCTGATTGCCGAAGAATTGATGCTATTGAATTCTGGTGCTGGAGGAGACTCTTGAGAGTCCCATGGACTGCAAGAAGATCAAACCTGTCAATTCTGAAGGAAATCAGCCCTGAGTGCTCACTGGAAGGACAGATCCTGAAGCTGAGGCTCCAATACTTTGGCCACCTCCTGAGAAGAGAAGACTCGCTGGAAAAGACCCTGATGTTGGGAAAGATGGAGGGCACAAGGAGAAGGGGACGACAGAGTTTGAGATGGTTGGACAGTGTTCTCGAAGCTACCAACATGAGTTTGAGCAAACTGCGGGAGAAACAACAACAATTTGTGTTTGGGATTGACACAGGTTTTCCTTACTATATTTTAATAAAAAATTACTTTTTACAAATACTTGTTGGTGAACCTTCATTCTCTCATAGTGTTCCAAAAGTTGTTTAAGAAATCTTGATTTGCGGCTGTCTCATGGTGGAATGAATACTAATGCCGCAATATAAGAGACATAGAGTGTGTTCCCATATTTATTTGTTTTAGTTATTTATAATCCACTTTTCAAACTAATTTTCAAAAGTAGCTGCATGGTTATTAGATCCTCTGTACTATAGGAAACTGAAAAACCATCCATGAGCTAATGGAGGACATGAGTAATAGTCAAATCACAGTATTCACAGCACTGTTTCCCTCCTAATACTTAGAAAGACTTATTATGAACATTCCATATGACAAGGAACAATAACATGAAAGCAATGAAAATTAGAAGCTTGGCTGGACAAGCAGTCCAGGCAGGTAATACAATAAAAAGTGAAGAAGCATTGTTATCTCTGTAAATAATAGCATTTTTGAGGTAATTATTGCCATAATGATTCACGTTACTTTGATATTAAGGGCTCTTTAAGGGAGAGTTTAGTTTAACAAACATAACAAATTATGAATAAATAACCATTTTTAGATGTCTAAATACAAAAACTCTTTATCAGAAAACGACAGAAAATCATGGTAGAAGGAGGATAAAGATGCATATGTGGATATTTAGGCAGAAAAAGAAATGCAATGAAAGAATTTTCATAGTCACCATTGGATAGAGTCACTAATTTTGCCTAAGCGTATTTTGTTGTTGTTGCGACTTTGACATTTCCAGCAGTGAAAAACACCTAGAAAACTTTGAGGAAAGCACATATAATGCTTCTATGGGGCTAAATAAATGTGTATTGTGTGTGGGTTTTTAATAGCACCTACCTCAGCTGCCACCAGCTTTTCTTAAAGAAAAAAAAATTGAGCCTCCAACTTGAGCAAAAAATAAAAATAAAAATATAAGTGAAGTGAAAAGAGCGAGAGTCTGAACAAGACTAGTGACATTTCACAGATGGTGCCAAATTAGGTGAAAACCTCAAGTTAAGAGCACATAGAACGATTTGTGAAATAAATGACATGTAGCAGGGGGAAAATATTTATTCAGCACCACCTTCTAGAATTGGCTAAGTCAGAACCAAACCACTGGAGCAAAACATCACTGAAATCTATACCAGACAACTGGTCCAGGAGGATGCCACAACACCTGAGAAAGCCCAGCAGGGTAGCACACTCATTGTCCTTGATTATCCATCAGGTAACAAAGGCCCTTTACATGCCACTTTTATAGGGACGCAGGTGGCACTGTGGTCTAAACCACTGAGCCTCTTGGGCTTGCTGATCAGCAGGTCGGCGGTTCAAATCCGCAGGACGGAGTGAGCTCCCGTTGCTCTGCCCCAGCTCCTGCCAACCTAGCAGTTTGAAAGCACACCAGTGCAAGTAGATAAATAGGTACCATTGCGGCGAGAAAGTAGACAGTGTTTCTGTGAGCTCTGATTTCCGTCACAGTGTTCCGTTGCACCAGTAGCAGTTTGGTCATGCTGGCCACATGACCCGGAAAGCTGTCTGTGGACAAACGCCAGCTCCCTCGGCCTGAAAGCAAGATGAGCACCACAACCCCATAGTCGCCTTTGACTGGACTTAACCGTCCAGAGGTCCTTTACCTTTACCTTTTACAGGCCACTTTCAAATTGAGATAAGTAGAGTTCGCTAAGAATGTCTGGCGTCACACTTGTTTTTCACCCACTTGAGCACCTTCAGAAGTAGGAGCAGTGATTTAACTGAAAAGAAGGCCTGTAAAACTATTGTTGGATCCTAACTTGGATTCCACTGGTGCAACCACCCCGTGAGTGGACTTATCTGCCCATAGGACACTTCCACAAGTGGAAAGGTGGAGGTGACCTTAACTTGATCCACTCTGCCCATTCTGTTCCCGGAGCCTTCAGCAGCAGCGTGGGGTAGGGTAGGGGGCTGCAGTGAAAGGAGGAAAGCAGTAAAAATTACCCATTTGACAGCAGAATCTTCCATAAGATTTCAGGGCCGTCTGTAAAAAGGATCCCTTCTGTTTGTTGACTCCTAGTTACAATCCAAACCAGTGTCCATTCTTCATGGTTGCAGGTACAGGATACTGTACCTTTTAGGAAAAGGTACAGTATCGCACTGCTGTGCAGTCTTGTTTTCTTAACCATTTTAGGCCAAGAAAATTCACAGTGCATGCCTATTTCTCCCCCACCCCCTTCCTCCTCACTGTTAGGAATAAAATATGGTCAATTTCAAAGCACTTTTTAAATCTTCCATATGAAATACCTATTTATAGATAAATGTCTGGGAATAATGTCGCATGCTGTTTCCAACACACAACTTTTAGTAAAGCACTCAATATTATTTAATGTTAGGAGGTGTCCAAGAGTTAACCTTGCAAATTATGCAAATACTGGTTTTATTTTTACTGCTTCGGTTTTAAATATTAAGAACCATTTATTATTTATTTACAATGCAAAGTATTCTGATTTTTTTTAAAAGAGGCTGCGAGTACATAAATACCACCCAGTGTGTAGTTTTAAACATGATTTATCAAAGAATATGAAATTGGCTTTTCTTCTTTTGCTCAGTAGCAGTAATTAACACAGCGTGGTTCATTGCCTGCAAAAAAAAAGAAAAAAGAATGTGATTCAAATAAATTCAAGTTATAAAACAAATTCAAGACAAAAAACAATTCTTTCATCCATAGAACAAATTACGTTTGCATTCCTAGTTTTAAAAAATATCAGTTTTGTAAGTCTTTTAATCACAGTTTTATTGGGGCTAAAGCGTGTAAAATGCAAGTGTACAAACAGTTCCAATGGTACATAAGGAATGACATTGCAGCATACATAGACATGCTACAGCCCCTGGAGCGAAGAACAAGCGGCACGCATCCCGAGGGACGTGGTGCTCAGCGCACAGGGGCGTGGTGTGCACCCCGGGGGTGTGGTGCGTCACCCGTGGGGGCATGGTGTGTGTCCTGTGGTTGTGCGTCCCGGGGGCAGCTGCGATGGCACCCTTTCCCCAAATGGTACCCAGTGTGGCGCGCTCCCCCACACCCCCTTCATACGCCAGTGCCCCCATCTTCTCCCGCAAGGCCGGGAAGGGAGAGAGTGAGGAAGGGGAAAGGCGGGCAGCAATGCAGCCCACCCCGCAGTATGCAGCCAGGAGCAGCGAGGGAGTGGCTTAAATTCGGGCATCCCCCCCTTCCCCCTCCTATTTTAAAGGTGCAGCTTTGTGTGAGGCTTATATTCGGGCCAATACAGTACTACCAAACAGTTGTAAGAACTCCTGAAGCTTCATAGAATTGATTATGAAAGGGAGGGCTGGAAGAAGGGAAATCTCCACTTTCCATTTTCTGTCGTGCCCTGCCAATGAATGAGAGAAGGGAAGGTGGAGTGTTTGAGGAAGCTGGGGTGAAGGGGATGGTTTGGAGGGTTGAAGGATGGTGGAGACAGGACATCTTCCAGATTTTCTTCTTTTTCCTGGGAAACTTGAGGACAGGGGAGCCCTCGGGCATATGTCCAGCTTCAGTCAAAGATCCTTTTCACTTGATCCTTTTAAGTGATCCTTTAAGATGGCTGGGATTGAGTCAGGAACCGCCTGCTGCTGAGCTATGATAAATCACTGCATGCTCATTTCAGCTTAAAATGCTAGATTCCCCATTCCAAATGAATTTCTAATTTCCAGAATAGCTCCATCTGGAAATGCAGTTTATTTCCTCTCGCTGAGTAGCAGGACAGAACAGGTGTCTAGGAGCAAACAGTTACATTCTGAGGAGCTTTGTTACGTTTGTAATTAGATGCTTATCCACAGTACCAATCTTCATTAGAAGCCCTGGATAATCTTTTATGTATGACCCTTTGCGGCGTCACCTCTGATACCCTCCAACAAGCAGCCTCTCTTGTTATTTTATTAATTCCATGCATAACAGTTCGGTATGGCAATTCATACACATTTTTATGCAAACATGGTTATGATTTCTGAGTACACTTTTTTAGGTAGATATATTTTTGTTTACGTCCATGTAGAAGAAACACAGGTATTCTGAAGCGGATATTTCAGCATCCTACCGAGAGACCCTTGAAAATATCTCTCTGTAAATGGAGTGCTTGAATGTGAATGAAATTTAGGGGCTGATTACAACAATGTCTACATCTAGTTCAAAAATATAAATTGAGATAGATATAAAACAAGGACATTTTCAGATGAGGATTTTTTTGTAAATAAAAAAATGAAAAAACGAAAGCAAACATGCACTTTATGTATCTGTACAGCCAGTGTTTTGGGTGTGTGTTCACTTCTACCCATCTTGTAAAGTGGTACAGAAGCATGATTTGATCATGTAATTGTATCCTGAGAAATAAATAGCAAATAGCATTCCAATATCTTGGTCTTCCAGTGAGATAATATTGTACAGCATTAGTATTTTTCAACCCCCTCTCTCAAATGGAAACTTTGGAAGTAGCTGACAGTTCATGAGATTGATTTAAATATATAAGGCAGTTTTTCACACAACACATAGTATGCTTGTGTTTTTGTTGTTTTCCTGCAAACAGCAATGCAAATGAAAAGTCAGTGTTTTGACATTTGTATAATTGTAAACGGGGAAAAAATAGGTTCTTGGTTCAAGCTGGTATACGTTCATACTTGAAATGCAGACTGTTGTCCTAGATAAATATACATGCCATTCATTAGAATATGTCACTTTTTCTTAGAAACAAGATGGCTGATGCACAATCCTTCTACTGTGGTAGCTGTTCTCTACGTCTTTTCCTTTTCCTGCCTTTTAGAAGTCATTTATGTGAAAAGACTAGAGCTAGGCAATTGATGAATTCATAGTTAAAGCAAATGGCTAATGTTCCACTATAAATCTTAAAACATGTCTACCTCACCTTAACTGCTCATGCTAATCACTATAAAGATATTTTTATACCATATTTTAACACCTTTCAGAGCATCCCTGATTCCTCAATCTGTCAGGTGCTTTATGATTCCCACTTGTGCAATAAAAGACAATGTAAAACTTTATTTCAACTGATGTCAGTATCCTTCTGATTCACCTCTCCAGGTTCTAGAGGGAAATTAGGCAACAGAGAAAGCTATTTCTGATTTAAAATGTCACAGGGACTATATTTTTAAGCCACCACACCATTTCTTCAACACAAACCCAACGGCATGAATTCCAAAGAGTGTTATCATAGAATCATAGTATCTTAGAGTTGGAAGGAACCCAAAGGTCATCTAGTCCAACCCTCTGCAATTCAGGAATCTCAGCCAAAGCATCCATGACAGATGGCTACCCAACCTCTGTTTAAAAACCTACAAGGAAGGCGAGTCTACAACCTCCCAAGGGAGACTGTTCTACCGTTGAACATCTCCTTCATAAAGTTTTCCCATATATTTAGTCAGAATCTCCTTTCTTATAACTTGAAGCCCTTAGTTTGAGTCCTACCCTTCACTCAATAGCATTTCTCCATCTTCTTCATGCAGACCTACCACTTGCTTGTTCTTCCTTTTGCTTTGAACATAGCCAAAGAAACCTTTTAGAAATTATTTTTAACCTCTCTTGCAGGACCTGAGTGTTAGAATTCCTGCCCCATGATTGCAGTCATGGGATTGTTGTCTTTCACATGACGGTATATGTTTTGACTCCACAGAGTCGGATGTGACGGAGACAGGATGTTTGTGTTACTGTGTTCCGTGAAGTGGGACTATTGTCCTTTGTTCTTTTTCTCTTTGCTGTCTGGTGGTAGAGAGAGAGGGAGCCATGTTGCAGTGCTCCATGTGTGTTTATATGTAAATAAAGTAGATTAGCCAAAATGCTGAGTTGCTGAGGTCTGTCAGACATGATGCGCAAACTCTGCGGATCCCTACGTGTGCTGATGTCCATTGGTCGCTATGATATTCGGGCTGAAGAAAGCTTTTGAAGCTCCCGAACAATTGACCAGGAGCGCGGGAACAATCGACCAGGAGGGAGGGAACATGCCAGTTGGGCATGTGTCTCTGCCAGGGTCCTACTCGAGTGTAGGCTGAACTCCTGACACTGAGCTCATTCTAAGCATTAGCCCACCTGACATTCACTCTGCAACTGTTGGCTACTTGTGTGTACTCTTTTTGGGGGATTTCTCCTTTCTTCCAATTCTTATGCATGCCCTTCTTAAATCTCAGCTCATCTGTAAGCTCCTTATGAAGCCACACCAGTTTCCTTAGATGCCTCCCACTTTTCTTTCCTGTTGGCTCTCCCATTTTGGTCTCTACAGCAACAGCAGGCACTGTAACTCTCCAGCGATTTGACTTCACTCCCAAAGGCACACTCTTCTATTGTCGCCTGAAACAGATGAATGCCTCCCATATGCTACACCTGCACTTAGATGGAGGGATTTGCAGGGCATTCCTATCCTATGGTAGCCTGGCTTCCCCCATAAGGGCAGCAATGGATTCAAAGGCAACAACAACGCCATCCTCTGTGTCTATTTGATGTGTCCCAGCTGTATTGGAGTTCTGCCACTCCTTCTCCTTCTTACTGCTAACTGACTCCAAGGACCTTCTCGTAGGCTACTTCATTCAAAACTGAAACCCTAAACCTGGCCTTTGCACCTGAGAGCCAGTGTAGTGTAGTGGTTAAGAGTGGTGGACTCATAATCTGATGAACCGGGTTCGCTTCCCTGCTCCTCCACATGCAGCTGCTGGGTGACCTTGGGCTAGTCACACTTCTCTGAAGTCTCTCAGCCTCACTCACCTCACAGAGTGTTTGTTGTGGGGGAGGAAAGGAAAGGAGATTGTTAGCCACTTTGAGACTCCTTAAGGGGAGTCTAAACTCTTCTTCTTCTTCTTCTTCTTCTTCTTCTTCTTCTTCTTCTTCTTCTTCTTCTTCTTCCCCCTGGATAGTTCAGTTGCTTAGAATGTGATGCTGACAACACCAAGGTTGCAGGTTTGATTCCCATATGGGACACCTACATATTCCTGCATTGCAGGGGGTGGACTAGATGATCCTCTGGGTCCCTTCCAACTCTACAATTATATGATTCTATGTATAAACCCAGCAAAGAAGGGGCCCCACTCCCTTTTGCCTGGCAGTCTTGATCTCTGATGGTTCCCTTGATGGGCCATCAGTGGCCTTTGTTCCTTACTAATGGCCCATTCTGCTAGCTTTGCTGAACTAGCTTGGCTCCTTAGCATAACTGGATCCATGGAGTTTCCATGTCTGGCAAAGTTTAATCAAACCTTGGTTAATTGTAACTTTTACTAAATCATAACATATTTAGGAGGCTCTTGCCCGCCCCCATAACATTGTAAATATATTTTATCTTCTGTCTTCAGATGAAATAAATGTGCAGAAAAGAACTTCTTCTGCCTATGTTTATTGGTCTTTCAACCCAACCCCCCAGAAAAAGAAAAATTGTATTGTTTCCTCAAGTTACGGAAAATCATTCTGACATGATTTCACCTCAAGTTTAATTGAGTCAGTGAGTGGATATAATGAAGCATTTTGTTAGTGGTCTCCAGTGGAGGTGTTAATAGGAAGGAAAGTAATTTTCACCTTATTTATATGTTGTATAAATATAAAGCGATCTTTCTGCCGAAAGCTCAATTTTCTTCATACTATTTCAGTAAAGGTTGCAGGCCTTATTCAAGAAATATGATCTTTTATTGCAAATTACAGTACAAAGTTGTATTTCTAGAAGCAATAAACAAAACTACTGATTCATGGTAGAATAATAATGCAAACAAAGAGTGTTCCAGATGCCATATTAGTCACACATTTGAGAACCTTAAATAGCCATTTTCTAATGGCAAAGGCTTATTAGCCAACTCACTCTGTTGCAGCTTCTCAATTAAAATATGGCAAATTAGTGTTTGAGAACAATTATGTTTTGTTTCATAGAACTCTGAATAATAAAAATGGACTACAATCGTACCTTGGTTGTCAAATGCTCTGGAACTTGGATGTTTTGGCTCCTGAACACCGCAAACCCAGGAGTGTTTCGGTTTGCAAACATTCTTTGGAACCCGAATGTCCAACACGACTTCTGCAGCTTCTGACTGAGTGCAGGAAACTCCTGCAGCCAATCAGAAGCTGTGCCTTGGTTTGTGAACATTTTTGGAATCTGAACAGACTTCCGGAACAGATTCCGTTCAACAACCAAGGTATGACTGTATATCCATTTAATGGCAAGCAGTGTGATCCTAACCATGCAAATTCAGTAGTCCTATTGAATTCAATGGACTTATTCCAAAGTAAGTGAGGTTATTATTGCAGACGTATGCCTTTATGAGATATAAAGTGAGGTATTCAATAAAGCACTTCTGCTAGTGCAAGGATTTCCATGGATCATAGATCCTAGATCCTCCTCTCCTCTCCTTTCCTCTTCCCTCTCTGCATCCCCCTGAATCTACTCTGGAAGGTTGCAGGAACACCCAAAGCAGATTTAGAGGGCATTGGGGACAGGGAAGGGAAGTTCTATTGCACAGCCAAACGTTGAATACTTTGTTGAATACCACTCAAATTAATTAAAAATCAATCAATCATGGTGGTGCTGTTCTTTCCTATTATCTGGTTAATAAAGTTCGTTTTCTGTGACTTCAGAGAATGACAGGAATTAAGTGCCTTCTGTAGGCCAATGTACTAAACTGACATCTAATTGCTTCTAGTCCATGGTCTTTAGGTGCAAGTGCTTGAGCCGAAGACGATATAGCTCCGTTTGTGCTACCAGGCCAGCAAGAGTTATTGCATTTATATCCTAATCTGACTCTCTAACCACTGCACCACACTGAGATTGCCTTCCTTGACCAAGCAAAGGGTAGAAGGCAGGCTTCCTATTTTCCACTATGGCACAAAATAATTCTTATATCCATGCGTGGCCATCAGTGTACACCAAGGGGCAGGAAGTGGACTTTTTATGGCCTATGGCAAACTCTCTGGGCACAGTGCACATGGTAGGCATGGACAAAAAAAAAAAAAAAAAACTTTAAAAAAATTGTTGGATTAAAGTTGGATAGTTGACAAAGGATCTTTGCCTGATTGGTTTTTTTATGTGTAATATGAAATCAGGGTGTTAGCCTTTTATAAAATAACTAGTGAATATAATACAATAAAATAAAATTACAATTCTCTTTCTGTTTCTCAACAGGAGCTGCGGTTCACAAGGTTGAGGTAAGATTCTAATCTTAATAAAAATAAACGAAGTGTTTGATTAGAACAAAAACAAAAGCATACAAGTCTTGTCTGAGGCTTGGTGGCTGAGCTGCGTGATGAAATTAAATATGGCTGTTTGGAAGATTATAGATGATCTCTTGTTCCCTACTTTATTGTTTTGCTAAGCTGATATGCCATTACTTAAGCATTGTCTTGGACTGCATAAACTCAGTGTTTATTTGTAAATCAGAGTGGAAGTGAGTGTGAATTTACACTCCCCACCTCTGACCTTGAACTTTCATAACTGGATTTGGGCAGGTGGAAGGGAATGATTTTCAATCATATGACTGCCTCAGCCATGGCAGCCATTTTTTAAAAAAATGAAAAGCCATGGGTGCAAGTGTATGTGGAAACTAAGCTATAGCAATGTCTATGCAGGCCTGTTGATAGAGCATGAAAACCTTATTGACTATGGCTTCACATAATGAGATGGCCATAGGAATGGACCATCATTAGAGAGTGGATCATCCATGTATTCAAAGAGGACAGATCCATTTGAGACTGCAACAGCAGAACATTTCATTTTGTAATTCCTTTACATTTCAGCCATGAAAAACAAAAGTTGCATGTCAATGACAAAGTCTGTGCTTATTTTTCTATGTGCAGGGAGCATTTTATGTGCTGAAACTGTCAAACATGTGGTGCCCAACCTGTAATATGGTATGACAGTCGGGGAACACTGGATAAACCCAGAACTAAGTGAGAATGTGAAGCACAGTTCTGAAATTTAAAGCAAAAGTAGTAGAGTAGATAGCAAGAGAGATTTTTTTTTTTTTTTTTTTTGCAACCTAATAAGAGAATTAGGTACAAATTTCCTTAGAAGAGAAAGGGCCAACTCTTTTGATGTCTTGAATATAAAATTCCAAAATGATAAAAAGAGACTCTGGAGAGAACCCCCCCCCATCAAATTCAAATGCCTCTCCCCCCAAAAAAAATCTGACTTTCACCACAAAATTCTTCAGGCAGTCCCTGCCTATGAAATAAGCAGATGTGCATGGCAATTCTATAGATGACAACTCAGAAGCAAGCCCTGTTGATTTCATCAGAGCTTACTTCCAGGTAAGAGAGTACAGGATTCCAGCCTTAATAATCTATAAATACATTTCTAACACCTCATAATATGTACTGGGTGTGTAGGTTCATAATCTTTTCATCGTGGACGTATGATATACTGCATAATCTAATAAGCTTTATTGCTAAGGGTGAACCTGGTTACTGGGAGGGGAAAAACATTTACCTGAAGAGTTTGAGATTTGCTAAAATCTAATGTATCTGTGTCACAAAGATGACTTATTTCTTTCTATAATGCCTATATTGGATAAACATTTTCCCTCCATTTTCAGAGATTTCAATCTCAATTTTCAGAGAAGCACAGGGCACTGTGAAGTTTATACATCCCAATCTTTTCATAGCCTAGGGATATTCCTATCTATTAGATCAGTTTCTTTTTTCCCCTGAAACTCAATAAATTCTTCCACTCCGATCGTGATGTGACTGTTTCCCTCTATATGAAATAAATGAGCCACGAAAATAGTCTATATCCTATACAGTGGGTCACACTTTCAACCCAAATCATACATCTGCATTTTTGGCAACAGAGCAGCTTACTAAGTCATAATGCTAGTGACACTCTCGTGTGGTGAGTTTTGTATATTAGAGAAATATTCTATTTGTATGCTGTATGCAGCTCTGTAGAACAGATATTATTATTATTATTATTATTATTGTTGTTGTGTTGTTGTTGTTGTTGTTGTTGTTGTTGTTGTTGTTATTATTATTATTATTATTATTATTATTATTATTATTAAATACCCTGCCCAACTGGCTGGGTTTCCCCAACCACTCTTGGCAGCTCACAGAACATACTTAAACATCAAACATAAAAAGATCCCAATACAGGGCTGCCTTTAGATATATTCTAAAAGTCAGATAGTTGTTTATTTCCTTGACATCTGATGGGAGGGCGTTCCACAGGGTGGGTGCCACTGCGGAGAAGGCCCTCTGCCTGATTCCTTGTAACTTCACTTCTCACAGTGAGGGAACCACTAGAAGGTCCTCAGAGCTATATCTCAGTGTCTGGGCTGAACGATGGGGTTGGAGACGCTCCTTCAAGTATACAGGACTGAGGCCATGTAAAAACACGCTGATTCCCGGACCGTCCGGGGGCTGGATTGAGAAGGCGATTTGGGTGTGAAACACATAGCAGTCAAGTACAGGATTCCTAGAGTGGACATGCTAGTGGATGCTTTGTACCAGCCAGGAGAAAACATCCTGTTTCCTCCTGAGCTGGAACAAACTTCCTCTGCATGTGACTAGAGGCAGGCATGGTCTAATCTAGCAAGGCAGGGAGTACACTGCTCTCTCTCTTTTTCGGCTCTTCTCTGTTTTGTTTATCTATGAGTCAGCAGAAGTGACTGCTTATCTGCAGTCACTTGGGAACAAACTCCCTTATGGGATAGTTCCACATATGTATATACTTTTGTAATGTAAGTCTGCCTTCAGGGATCTAACTGTGAACTGAATGAATGTGAGTAAACTACTTTTATATTGACTTTAATCAGATTGTCGCATTTATTCTTTTTAAGAGGGACAAGAGGGAATCTTACCATGAATCCTATATTTAGAGGCTAAAACTAGCCTGCAACGAGCAAACCGCTGTTCGTTTAAAGGGGAATGTTTAAACTCTGCTAAGATAGACAACTTGCTGACGCAAGTCAGGAAGGATATCATTAAGCAACATATCCTCTCCTGCCTCCCTGAACATTCCCACAATGAACCCCTTCATTGTAGGCTCAGGTTGTATATATGGCTCCATATATCAAAAAGACACCACAGTCTCTGCTGTGCTTCATTCTGAGGAAACCAAACCCCTGAACCCCTGGAATCGTGGACTGCTCGGAGATCGGGCTGGCGTGCAACACAGGATTAATTGGATTGGGCCCCTTTATTTATAATGGGGAAATAATCCGTACTGACAAAACCATCTCTATGTGAATCGCTTTTTTCTTTTAATTTTTAGCACATGAACTAACCTTTTGAATACAATGAAAATCGCTTTACTATATTTAGTAAAAAAAAAAAAAGCACAACAGGTTCATCTCCACCACCTCCTTCCCCCCGCCCATAATGTACCTTTAATGTTATCATCCTCGCAAATCCATCGGCAGACTGTCTGGTCAGGTGTATAACTGGAAAAGGTCAAGGCAAAATATCAGCATACTTAACAAATGGATTTGCGTGCAGTGTTCGTAGGAATCCTTCCAGTTGCATGGCAACCATCTTTGTAATTACTATTTGCAATTCCATTTTTAATAGTTTGATTACTATTTTCTCCATTATATTGTTGCATATAATGAATTTAAATTCATCCCTCTCACTTTCTTCTTCTTCTTCTTTACAACAATAAATGCAGGCTAGTATCAGGTCAACTAGCATTAAACTTAGCTTCCAAAAACAGATGAGTAATGCCTAGATAGCACATTATACAGATTTTGAGGTTCTAATGTTAGAAGTAGAAACATATGCAGCTGCTTGTCCTGACTCAGACCATTGTTCCATCTAGCTCCTACTGAGTGGCAGTGGCTCTCCAGGATTCCAGACGGGATCTTTTCTAGCGCTACCTGGATTGACAGGGATTGAATCTGGGACCTTCTGCATGTGAAGCAAATGCTCTAACATCGAGCTATGGTCCTCCCAATGTATGTAACCTTATATCTCAAAATGGATAGGACATGGAGTGGCAGAGAGGGATCAAAGTGACAAGGAAAATCATAAGCCTGTGCTTGATAATAAGGGGTGGTAAATTAGCAGTATGGCACACATTGTCATCCCTTTCAGTAACTTTCAAACAGGGGTGGCAACTTGAATAAAATATTGGGGGGGGGCAGGTAAGCCCCACCTCACATGATCAATCTCAGACATGGTGTATGCACACCATTTCAATGGCAACACCTATCAACTTTGAGGGGCCCCAGCCCCCTCAAATATTTTATTAGGGTGTCCGAAGGGACCTCAGCCCCTAGAAGTTGGCTCCTATGCCTTCGGACAAAAATTTAATAAACATTGATTCAGAGGCACACTGGTAATTGAGCTAAATAAAGGTTTGTGGCATTGCCATTAAAATGGAAGGGGGTATATTGGGCCACAGAATACTTTTGAGTTGAAAAGGTTTAAGGACTGCCTTAGATTGCATTTAATACTCACTTGCATAAACCTTCCTGTGCATTCCTTAGTATACACTGAGATCCACCATGGCATGTTGAGTGAAAAGCACCCAATTCTTGGCTATAGGCATTCCATAATTCTGCAAGCTAGAAAAGATTTGCATGTTTCTTACATATGTCACACTATTTTGTAAAACAACAACAACAACAACAACAACAACAACAACAACAATAGATGGGTTGATGCATTTTACTGGGGGAAATGTATTTTGTGAACTAACCATAGAATGCACAGAAGCATTCACAGGCTGTGCGCTGTTGCCAAGACCCGTGTGGAACAGAGGAGGAGGAAAGCCTGTCTCTGTCTGTGGTGGTGAATAAGGTGGGACAGAAGTAGAAATAACTAATTCTAGTTTTGTTCCCATTATCCTCCCTGTCAGAGGCACCAAATTGCTAGAGAAATTGAGGGGAGCTGACATTGCACACGTGACACATATGACGCACAGTGTTGCGTCATGACTTCAGATGGAACTAGGGGGTGAAGCCACAACATGACAGTAGCCCTGCTTCAATGGCTGGTGGCTCCTTCTCTTTGGCCCTTGGCCTCCTCCTCTTCCTCTTCCTGCTGCCACAACCGGCCAAGGATTGCTTTTCTCCCCCCTTCCCCTCCATGGCAAGAGGAGGAGGAGAAGGAACTGGCCACTGAAGCTGCGCTTGGCCTCGTCCACCCACTGTCTTTTTGAACATTGGGGTGCAGCCTCCCAAAAAAAATATTGTGGGGCCCCTAAAGTCCTGGGCCCCTAGGAGTTGGCGCCCCTGCTCTTTACTGAGTTGTGCAAGGGCAACACTGAGGCTGTTTGCACACAATGGGTATAGAGCAACCACCTGCAAAGAATCCTGGGAAGTCTGGCATACCTTTGCAGAGCTATGATTCCTATCATAGGTTTACCAGACGTCCCTGGTTCCCGGGGACAGTCCCCAGATTTGCAAATCTGTCCCTGGACAAATTCCGTCCCCGGAATGTCCCCAGATTTGCAAATATGTCGCCGGGAAACGTGGCAGTGGCAGCCTCGGCAGCCCAGAGCCAGCCGGTTGGCTCTCGTTGGCTTCAGGAGCTGCCCGCTGCCACCGCCACTGCTGAAGGGGAACTAGGGACATCTGGCGATACAGATCTCCTGCCCCCTGCCCCCTTTGTTTTGACAGATCAAGGGAGGCTCGGGAGTCACAAACAGGTGGGCGCTTCCCAGGAGGGGCACAAGGCGCATGGTTTCTCTGCCAGGCAAGGTGCAAAGCCCTTCTTTTCTACCCTGTGAAACATAAATGTGCAGAGATTTTTAAAAAACTGGGCAACAGCCGCCTGCCCGTGACTCCTGAGCCTCCCCCAATCAGTCAAAACAAAGGAGGAAGGGGGCAGGAGATCGGGAGAGGCTCGGGAGTCATGGGTGGGTGGCGCGTCATTGCCCAGTTTTTAAAAAACTCTGCGCATTTATGTTTCACAGGCTGCAAAAGAAGGGCTTTGCACCTTTGTACAATATGCATGTGTGCTTGGGCCCAGGGTCTTTTGCCTCACCATCCCCACTACTGACTCCCTATTGCTACTCAGCTTCAAAAAAAAAAAAAAAGTGTCCCCAGATTCATTGAAAAAAATCTGGTTACCATATCCTATCGTCCTTCACAAACTACACTTCCCAGGATTCTTTGGGTCAAAATGTGCTTTAGTAAAGGTAAAGGGACCCCTGACCATTAGGTCCAGTCGTGACTGACTCTGGGGTTGCAGCGCTCATCTCACTTTACTGGCCAAGGGAGCCGGCGTACAGCTTCTGGGTCATGTGGCCAGCCTGACTAAGCTGCTTCTGGAGAACCAGAGCAGCACACGGAAACGCCGTTTACCTTCCTGCCAGAGCGGTATCTATTTATCTACTTGCACTTTCACGTGCTTTTGAACTGCTAGGTTGGCAGGAGCAGGGACCGAGCAACGGGAGCTCACCCCGTCGCGAGGATTCGAACCGCTGACCTTCTGATCAGCAAGTCCTAGGCTCTGTGGTTTAACCCACAGCGCCACCCGCGCCCCTTCCAAAATGTGCTTTACATATGCCTTAAATGTATGATGTGTATGGAGCCTGAGACTAAGGAGGAGGCAGCTGACATGCAGTGCCACAGGCTGGACTGCGAACAGGCTAAGGTTGGTGGGGAACGTGCCACATTTGCCCTCATGGGCCAGCCTTCGCTGCTTGGATCTTGGAAGTTTGTTTTCTAAAAGGTTTCTATAAAACTATAAACGGATATCATCTGCTCGGTAATACTGAGATTTTTGTTTCCAGAAACCATCTGCTTTCTCTGCTCTTAAATTAAACATTTACCATATTTTTGAAAGGTATATAGTCTCGAGTCTCTGTGTGCTAAATACTCTTTAATTTTTAAACATGTTTAAAAATATAGCCCAGTCCATTACAGTTACAGTTTCTACATTTAAACTGAAAAGTAACAGCTGGTATATGTTTCATTCCCTTCCCTTTTCCTTAATATATTTGCAACACTAATATATATTTTCCCCCTTTCCACCCTCAGAAATAGATATACAAGGTTTGAAGGGTCGGCAGTGAGTGTGTGTGTGTGTGTGAACATGATACAGATGACATTTTGCATGGATATCCCAGGCCACAATACACTTTGGCTTTCCAGTACTGGATATATAATGAAAAAAGGTGAAAACTAGGTTGTATTCCTGACCAGTCAAAGTAACTGTAAAAGTTACGTTTGATAGATTTGGTGTGATAGCGTTTGTATCACAACATAGCTCTTGCTGTATATGTTTGCATGTGTGTGACCATAATTCAGTGGTAAAGGTAAAGGGACCCCTGACCGTTAGGTCCAGTCGCGGACGACTCTGGTGTTGCGGTGTTTGTTAGTATTTGTTAGGGGGGGGGGCTGAGCTCCTGCAATGTTCATCTAGGTGTTGCACGTGACGTCAATGATGGTCGTTCGTGACCCCCAAATGTGGTGTCTGAGCTAGGAATGTGTCAGTGGTTCCTCCTCTTTTTCCTGCTGCATAGCGGAAGCAGCCCTCTGCCTGCATCACTGGCAGAAGGAAGGGCAGGAGCTGCCACCAACCAGGGATGCTGAGTTGCCACGCAACGCCTGGATGTTGCACATGTCTGGGCATCACACACGAGGTCGCGCACAACATCATCCACACACCCTCACCTGAGTGTAGAGGTAACGCTCCGCTTTGCAAAGGCAAACCTCGCACCAGACATGCAACAGTATGTCAAGGAGCGTTACGCCTGCTTTCCCTGACCTTTTGCCTTCTTGGCTAGAAAACAAGGTTTCCCCCTTACCTTTTGTCCTTTCACAATTTGTTTGCTTGACATATTGCTTGGCTGGAGCATGGTGGGGAACACAGATGTAATCAAGTATTGGTGGGAACATTTGAGGGAAGCAACTGCTGACACATGTATTTGCTAAAGCTGGAAATGTGCATAGATGGAAATAACGTCAAGTTCAGGGTGGTTTAACTACTGTTTCCAATTGTTGACTTCTGCTAATAAAAGGAGCCTTTGCAGAGCTAGCTGGCAGCTTGCTTGGAGGATGCTTGCCAGCGTGCTTCTGCACAGCTCACCTGCATTACCAACTCCTGTCTCATGCCTTCACTTGACCTGAGTTTGCTATTCAAGGAAACAAGTGAGACTTTCTTCCAAATGTTGCAGTTTATTTTCCCTCTCCTCTTCAGAGCAGGTTTCAGGGTTCCAGCTCTCTCTTCACTCCAAGAAGGCTTTTCCACCACAAACTCCAGTTTCTTGATTTCTTTTCCAGCAGACAATCCACATTCCTCATTGGGCTGGAGTTTGTAGGTAGGGGTGCCCCATGGCTTTTAAGAAAGGCTATTTTTTTGGGGGGGGGGATTTAGTACTTTTTGTAAGCACCAGGGTTTCCCTGAGCTGGTTCATCACCTTTGCTTAGTCTCATTTTTGATCCAGTCCTGCCAACACTCACCACCTGCTTTTGCTATTGGAGGAAGTGATTATATGAACTGTATTTAATGCCCTTTGCTGGGGTTTTCTTTCACAGTTCCTCCTCCAGTTCACCCAGTACCCTGTTGCCTAGCATCTTTGGCAAACCCAAAGGGGTTTTATTGGCACAGCTCTTCATGAAAAACCAGTGTGTGACACTTTCAAGGTGGTGGAGTAGAACAGGAAATGCCTTCACTTTTTGGCAGAGGGAACCTACCACCTCCTCCTTCAAAGATAAACATCTTGCTTCATTATCACTTTCATTCTAACACATTTATCTGAACTGAATTAACAAGTACCTACCCCAGGTTTCCCGCACTGACTGCTTACAAGTTTGTAGAAGCTAATATTCAAGGACATTAAAGGAAAAATAAAAGAAATGAGGTCTTTGCAAGTAGGAGATACTTTACCGTTTGGTCCCATAAAATAAAATAAACATTGTAAAAAAAATAAAAATGAAGCCTATAAACCTTGGGAAGACGGATAAGTTGACATATTGTTCTGCATATCTCTGTTTAATAATATTATATTTCATTTCCCATGCTAAGAAAACAGCCATTACCCAAAGCAGCCATTCGTAAACAGCCATTGTGAACAGATTGCATCCTTGTTGGTGGTATGATAATTGAAATAAGTTTACCAGTCTTTTATGAGAAAATACCAGATGTATAAAATACCTATTAATCAACTCACTCGCTTTTGCAGACATCAGCTTCAGTACCGATGGCTATTAAAGAATAAATGGGATAAGAGCAAAAAGAAAAGAAAGAAAAGGGGAGAAATTCAGAAAATTAGCCAAGCAGTTCAACCATGTGGCATGTTGCTTGAAGAGAGAACGGGGGAGGGGAATGCACTGTGTTCTCAGATCAGTTCTTCTGAGCCAAGCTTACAGGTCGTCATGTTCATCAATTCAGCATTTGTTTGGTTTTCATAATTGCAGGAGTACATTAACCATTCCTTTGTGGACAATGATATAAAGCATCAGGCTGCCAGTCCACTACCTCTTAGTTGCATACCTTCCACCTTCCCACTACTAATCACATTTTCATTGAATTCTCTTCTATCTGTGAGAAGAGGCTGCAGGGGCACTATCTGTTAATCTTGGACCCCTGGAATAAACATAAAATTGTTGTTATTTTCCTTTTCCTGCTAGGAAACTGAAGAAAGCAATGGGGACAGCTCAGTAAGCGTATACGCTGATAGAGTTTTATTGACAGCAGACTGTATGTGGGGCAGTGAGCACACATACACATCATACTTTTCAAATGTCAACAAATACCTAGGTGGTACTGTGAAGGAGACTATTGCTGAGGGATCCAAAGGAGACCCTGAGCCACAGAAATGTGTAAATCTCCCCTTCAAGAATCGCACAGAGCTGTGCTTAAGGGGACTGTGTTTTGGATTTAGGCTGATTAAAGACCTGCTGGTGCATTGCTGCAGGGGCAAAACTGGGCTTTATTTCATGTGCGCGCACACACACACACACACACACTGGGAGACTCAATGGCATCCCTCTGGATACTTCACCCGGGGCAAATAATAATAATAATAATAAGCGTTTGGATTTGATATCCCACTTTATCACTACCCTAAGGAGTCTCGAAGCAGCTAACAATCTACGTTCCCTCCCCCACAACAAACACTCTGTGAGGTGAGTGTGGCTGAAAGACTTCAGAGAAGTGTGACTAGCCCAAGGTCACCCAGCAGCTGCATGTGGAGGAGCAGAGATGCGAACCCAGTTCACCAGATTATGAGTCTACCGCTCTTAACCACTACACCACACTGGGCTAGCTAACCCAGCTAGCTCCCCACCCCCAGTAGTTACAGCACTGCACCCTTACTGTACTCCATCAGCTTATCTGGCTTGCTAGGAGCTGGGACATGGAAGAGTAAGATTTAGGTTTAGAAGGTGGCAAACTGTGTGATAAAAAAAATAAACCTGAAGAAATGAACATCACCATATTTTGCAGAGCTACAATAGAAAGAGGAAGCATTGGTGGCAGTTTGTTTGTTTGTTTGTTTGTTTGTTTGTTTGTTTGTTTGTTTAGTACACTGCCCTTCATCTGAATATCACAGGGTGGTTCACAATATGATGATAGTCAAAAACATTGAGCAAGATCCAACCTCTACCGTAATGTAGGAGTATTGCAGGGGTAATCAACATGGTTGCCCTCCAGGTGTTGTTGGGCTTCAGCTGTTATGTGGAACATGTCTGAACCCACAATTGTGACCAAGCACTCACGTGTTTTCTTACTGAGTTAGACCCATTGGTCCATCTTTCTTAATACTGTCTGTCCTGACAGGCAGCAGCAGGAGTCTTTTTTCCAGCCCTTTGGGGACTGAAGCTGGGACCTTCCTCATGGAATGCAAATGCTCTACCACTGAGCTGTTCCCCTTCCAGTCGGCAGAGGGACCGAATAAGAGGAACATGAGAAAAGGAATAGCAGAAGCTCAGCTCACCACACCAGTTATGCCCATCACAGCTCAAGTTGCCTGTTCCTCTGTATGCCCCCATCTGAAACATACCAGTGGCATCACTGGGTCACTGCTTTGCACAGCAACTGGTTGCACATGCAACCATGATAAATAACAATTCCTGCAATGAATTAAATGGGGGGGGGGGACTAGCCAGAACAGCAGTACATAATGCAAACCATAATAACTGGCTTGAAATGTGTATCCTGGGGTTTCAGATGATGTCACAATCTACTGCAGCAAATTTAATAGTATCGTTGCCTGGAAGCTAGGCCATTATGCTGTGTTTAATTTCTCCAAGATGTAAATTACATGGTTCAATGTTGTATAGCATTGGCTACTGCCATTTTAGATTCTTGTGCTTGCAGCTGTCAGGAAACATAATGTTTATGGGTGTTTTGTTTAGCTAGGAATCTTGATCATTAACAGACTTATCTTGAAACTATCCCATGCTCTGTTTTTCCTTAGTGTTCCCAGATATCCATTTAGATGAAACAGACTTCACAATTCATAGAATATCTAAATATTAGAAGGTGCAACCCCCATTCTAATTGTGTGGATTTTATTAACTTTTTCAGTGTAGCTGATCCTCACGGTATCTTCTTCTTCTTTGACGATCACTCGTAGCCAAGTAAGGTTGTCTTCCATGAACATGGTCTTAACAGTGAGTCCGTAAGTGACTGTGGAGGCCAATTCTGGGTCCACACATCCTTCCACAGTGGGGGCATAGGTTTCCAGATGGGAGTTGAGCATAGTGAGGGGTTTGCCAATGTGCCTTCCTCTTAGCATGTTTCTCCCTTTCATCCTGAGTTCAAGTGTCTTCAAAGCCCATGACACCTTTGGTAAAGGCTGTTCACCAACTGGAGCGCTCATAGGCCAGTGTTTCCCAATTGTCGGTGTTTATACTACATTATTTTTTTTAGATTTGCCGAGAGAGAGTCTTTAAACCTCTTTTGTATGTATAAACCTCATGGTATATGGGGGAAAATGGCACCTACAGTGCAATTAACTAAGGGATTTTGTGGTGAAGTTAGGAGTAATGAACCCTCTGGCCCCGTTGGGCTGAAATGATGTGATGTTGCTTGGTGGCATTAAAGGCCAAGAATCAATTAGACAAGGATAAGCATTCTATTATTCAACTACTGGCTGAGATCTGATGCCAAGAAAGGGGTGGAAAAGCCGGGGAGCCAGTAGTGTGTAAGGCTGTGAGATTTGTATCTTTCTACTAGACTGAGCTTCTCCTGGCATCTCATCAGTACGATAGGGAAAGCCAGACGGATGAAGTTACCCCCATCTGTATTTTCCCCATCTCTTTTTAAGCCATTCACAAAGGTGTGGAATTTCTCTAAACATCTAGATATGGAAAGAGCAAAGTCCAAATACTGTGTGACACCAGGACGGGAGTTCTGAATTTTATAAAACGATGAGCTAATGAGCCCAATCTGAGGGATGTGAAGCAAACTCATAGTTAGGTTCCTCGAGGCATGCTCTCTCAATGGGGTGGGCAGTAGCATGGGGGTACCAGTTTAGTTTCCTTTGCCCTGTCTTCTCTTGGCCATGGTGGGGCAGTGCTGCCTCTTGAGGGGTGGAGCTGCTGCAACATCCCTTGAAAGAGTCAAGGCATTGGGCCTTTCTGTTGTACCAGGGTAGGCTTGGGTGGCCTGTGACAGCTTGGGTAGGAGAGTGACAGCTATTGCACCTATATTTGGCAAGTTACTCTAATCCCATGTACAATTTGTAGACTTATAAATAGGGGGCGGGGAATCAAAAATCAAAACCCCATTACAACAAGCATTAAATGACACAACTCCACTTTGTTAGTCCTGCAGACATTTTAAAAGTGATCAGAAAGAGGCATAGGGTTAGTCTATCCCATTTAAGGGAACACGCAAATTCCATTACTCTGTTACTTAACACATTTCAATACTTGTTTTGCTTTCTGAAATGGACAGTCAAATTACACGCTGCAATCAAATATACACCTCATTATGCAAAACACACGAAACCTGTGCCAGATTAAGATATTCCCACACAAAATTTCCCACTAATAAAATCCATTAGCTAAATTGCCTTAGGCATGTTTTAGTGAACCTTCGAGACCATCTAAAACGGTATGCTCTCCACAATATTTATGATTTGTAGAAAATATGTGGGAGCTTCACTATTCTCATATTAAGGTAGCTTTTCATTTATTCACATTCTCTAAAGCACAGAGTGAGTGTGAATTGCTTTTCCACACACAGACACACCAGCAATGTCTGTCCTGTGACTGAAGATGGGAGCTATCAGTATCCTGTGCCAGGTTTGTGCTGCAGACCTTATGAAGTAGACAAAGAACCAACCTTTTGTGCATATTAGGGGGAAGTGAAAGGTTCAGCTTCTTAAAAGTAGGGGCTGTCTGCTGTGTAACACTCAAATCCCATCTTCAATATAATTTGAGACCGTTAAGGATAGGATAGATGCTTTCTGGATTATGGCTATGTGTTGCGGGCGGAGGGGGGGACCAAAACCTTAAACTATCCAAAAGGGAAGCAAAGGGAAAGCACAGCTCAACTCCATTCTGGTGTTCTTTGAAGATCCCAGTGTAGAGGATAAGGATAAATGCACATCTCGAGTCAGCAGCTTATAGGTTACAACATTGTTCTTTCTGAGAAGTAATGGAACCAACTGGATGAATGTCCCAGTGGTGCAGAAAATATGAACACTCACTGTTATTAATTGACTGCGGCTTAGCACACAGAAATGCCCTTGAGTGCATTTTGATTCTGCCTTCATTATCTACTTAATTTAATTATTATTAACAAGCTTGTTTTATTTCCTTTATTTAAAAAAAAAATGCTACTTCTCAGCAGGTATCCAATGTCTTACATTTTGCGTAAAGTAGTTAGTGTCATAACAGCAATGAAACTACTGGTTTCATTGTGATGTGGGGAAAATATATATGTAAGATAATAGAAAACTTTTGTTGTTTGGGGATATATTATGTTTCCTGTGATTATGTTTTCAAATTATATATGCATATGCAAGTACAGCAGGCCTGCAACTTAAGCAGATTTTATTTACATGATTGCACCTTTAAATGGATTGCTAATAAATAAGGAATTAAAAAGGGAGTGGGAGACAGTTGCTTACCGGATTTTGGAAGCTCTCCTGACGGCTTTCCCAGAGCCCAGTAAACAAGGCAGAGGGCTTTAAAGCTCTTTTTGCAAAGGGATTTTTCGCTGCAGAAAGCGCTTTAAAGCCTTCACCTAGCTTATCAGCCTCTGGGTTCTATTACATTCTACTTCAACATTTCTCAAACTCCCTTGTTACCCTATACATTAAATCCAGTGTTGGTCAAAAGAGCCTCAATATTCATTGTTGGGGGAAGTGTGGGGGAGGAATTTGTCCGGCAACCTTAGTTAAGACAACTAATGGCCCACAGGCCACCGTTTGAGAACTTTTGTTCCAGTTTGATCAAGGAATAAAGTCAGAGGTGTGTGCATGCAAATGCGAGGTAAGTGTGGATATGAATATCTTTCTAAATTATTGGTTATTTGTTTGCTTTAGACTGCCCTTCAGCATAAGTGGTTCTAGGTCAAGGTTCAATAAAACAATATTCAGAAACAATATTCAGGAAGCGTCTTAAAGGTTCTATTGTGGTTGCTGATCATTTGGAAAGTGTTGTAATGCAACATAGGCCAAACATAGGGCTTAACAATCAATCTCTCTTCCCAGGGAATTTTGGGGAATGCCTCTATGGGGATGTCAGGGGTCTCCTAACAACTCCCAGCACCCTTTACAAGCAAAAGCCCACACTGGTTTCCCATATGAACTGCACATAGTAAGAATCAGCTAGCAGGCAGCGAACACGCAGCACTCTAATACTAGTGGTGCATTGCTCCCAATGGGAAGTACCCTAGCAAGACTGACTTTTGCTGCCAAAAGCTTCCTTAAATGGTTCCACAGGGAATGTACCAACAACTTTCCAAGGCTATTATCCAGTCTGTTTACACAAGACACACATGCTGCTAATAAAACGTGAATGCTCACTGGAGTCTAAAAAGCAATGCAATGGAATCACCCACTGATTCAGCTGTCTGTCTCTACATATAGCAATGCTATCTATCATCTATCTATCTATCATCTATCTATCTATCATCTATCTATCATCTCTATCATCTATATCTATCTGTCTATCATCATCATCATCTATATCTATCTATCATCTATATCTATATCTATCTATCTATCTATCTATCTATATCTATCTATCTATCTATATCTATCTATCATCTATCTATCTATCTATCATCTATCTATCATCTATATCATCTATCTATCTATATCTATCATCTATCTATATCTATCTATCAACACTTTTTCATGCAAAAAATGTGTTTTACTTGATCACTATAGCACAGCATAAATGGGCTTATTAGAATCTAATTCTATATCCCCCCCCAAAAAAAAAACCCTTTCAGTTCTTATTTTCTTTCCTATGAGCAGCAATACAATCTTTTACAAATATTCAAAGGTACAGACTATTAAAAAGAAAAAAATCTCACAGCTCTCAGAGCAGTCCAGCAGGGATACAAACTGCATGTTGAGGCTCAGGAGTCAAGAAGAGCCGTAACTCTGAAGCAGCAGGCATGTTATGTATTCATGAGGCCCTTGGCTATGTCTCGTCACCTCAAGGAGCTAACATGGGAAAGGGTTTGCCTGATAATCTGCAGCATTGGTTTTAGAATTCAGGATTGTTCCTTGGGTGATTTCTCATGTGAGGCTCAAACTGGGCTTTTGCCTAAATTGGCTTGTAATGAGAATCTAAATACTGGTGAGAAGGGGAACTGAATTATTACTGTTTACACAGCCTTCACCCTATGTTCCTCAGGTAGGTCACAACACAGTTTTAAAAGCAACTTAAAACATCTTACAACCACAAAAATAGGCCAAGTCCTAAAAACATACAACTCAGATGTCAAAAGCTAGGGTAAAGAGGCCTTTCCGACATGTCAGAAATGGCTGACACATATTCATTCCCGAGGACCAGATGCAGCAAATGGACAGTCGCTTGTTGATCCCTTTTGATGAATCCTTTACGATTAAATAGAAAAGAAGCAAACTTAGTTTACTTTCATTCCCCCCTCCACTTTGTCTTCTTGGTATAGTTGCTTATCATCATCCTTTAGACCATAACACAACACTACTTGTCTTTAGGATCTCTCATGCCTGTCTCAAGACAGCCAAGGTTCCCTGCAAGACGTGGTTTTCAAAACAATTTGGACATGAATCTTGCGCATGATAATTCTGCATCCCTGTAGCCTAATTTAAAGATTACATTCCATTTTCTCATCAAGTGGAATTGGAATATGCATGGAACACACTGAGTAAAGTTTAACCACTGTCTATTATACTTCTTTGACAATTTCTATATTTATATATATATTCCATATCCCAGAGTCTCTTTAACAATTCTGCTCTTATAGGTGCTGCTACCAGTGCTGACTTTGTGGAGGTTCCCAAGGGTTGCTAATATGAAACATGAGGAGAGTGCAAAAATGATCTGGGTTTAAGGGGGTGGGGGACATCATAGAACTACCTTTTTTTGTATTTTTTTACTGTTTCCCATTAATCTTTTAACATTATTTTCACATTCGTTTTACACAACGCATTCATTACGCCGACGAGCCAGAGTTCAGATACACCAGATGTGTGCTGAATATGCAAATAACTGGAGGACTCAGTGGTTTCCCTGGAAACCAGATGAAAGCCTTTTGAAGGGATCTGCCTTTTGCGCCAGCTTTTCCTTCTCCTTTAGCGCTCTAGCTGTAACTGGACAAGGCACCTAGGCTCAAGATTGTCCCCTCCACTTACGTGAACCAGTAAAGGCCGTTTTCCCTCCAAGGATGTGAATGGGAGAGTGTTCTGTCTTACCGGTTTAGGATATTTTCACTTCCAATCAACTTTGTCAGGTTTTTCCTATGAAGGCTAATATACACGGCATCATTGACTCGAGAGCTATCTGTGCTGTGTTTCCTCAGTGCTGCTCTTCTAACATGCATGCAGCATCACTCTAGTCGCCACTGTGGACTCAGCTAGATTTATAAAAAGTGTTTTATATGGGTTGTATATACGATATAACACTGTGTCACCAGATGGCGCTGTGGAGTCCCATCTTTCCCTACCGGATTTCCCTGTATGAGTTTACAACACATTTAACTGAATTGCTCTTAACTGAATTGCTTCTCTGATGTGTCTAGATCCAGCCTCTACTGAGAAGAAAAGACTAGTCTTTCCATTAAAACCAGCTTCTGCTTCTGCAGCAACATTTCACTACACCTGGATAATAATAATAATAATAATAATAATAATAATAATAAATTTACACCCTGCCCATATGGCTGGGTTTCCCCAGCCACTCTGGGCAGCTCACAACAGAATATTAAAAACACAACAAAACATCAGTCATTTAAAACTTCCCTAAACAGGGCTGCCTTCAAATGTCTTCTAATAGTCAGATAGTTGTTTATTTCCTTCACATCTGGTGGGAGGGTGTTCCACCTCTGCCTTGTTCCCTGTAACCTCACTTCTCACAGTGAGGGAACCACCAGAAGGCTCTCAGTGTCCGGGCTGAGCTATGGGGGAGGAGATAGCTCCTCTGAGTTCAACCTGTGGCATCCCAGTATGTTTATTATGTTGTGAAACAGGGAGCATGAGACCAAGGGCTAGTCCATATGAACAGCAGCTCAACTGCAACCATGAGCAAGACCCAGCAGCCATCATGGACAGTGGAGGAGGAAGCAACATCCTCCCCTGGCCTTGCTAAAGCTAGAAAGGGGTCTCCCATGGTAGCTGGGATCAAAAGTGGGTGGCAGACAAATTGCTGGGCCAGCCTCAGAATCAAACTCGGATTGGGTCACATGATACCATCACAAGGCAGCAATGGGACCAGCTTGGGAGCTAATGAATCCTAGGCTGGTTCAAAAGCACCTGCCACTGCATTCCATGCCACACCACCACTGCCACCTCTCCCTAGGCAGTAGGTAAGCGGCTATTGCAGGGGTCCCCAAACTAAGGCCCACGGACTGGATAAGGCCCACTTGTTTATCGGGCCTGCGGCGACCACCGCCGCTGCCGCCCACTCTTACCAGCGCTGCGCTGCGCGGTTGCCCACTTCCGAGCCAGAGGAGCACTGGAAATAGCTTGTGCGCATGCACAAGCATTATTTGTGCATGTACAAGCGTTATTTCTGGTGCACATCTTGGTCAGAGGAGGCCCGTGCACATGCGCACAAGCTATTTCTGGTCTCCTCTGACCCGGAAGTGCGCTGGAAATAGCGAGTGCACAAGCGTATGGACACGCACTCCCTTGCCCTCTGGCCCGCTGCACAATCGGCGCTGGAGACACTGGCCTAAGGCGCGGTAAGTTTGCTAACCCCTGGGCTATTGTCTCCAAACATTCCTTGCATGGTCAGGTATTTCCACATGTGCACCGTGGATTTAGGGTTGATTTTTTCCATTGTAGTTCCCCATGCCACATTGCATGCTGTTTCAGAAGATCCACTTAGCAGCTTTGGGGGGCATTGGTGCGGAGGATGAAACTGAGGAGACAACTATGGACAAGTGGAAGTGCCTTCTGCCTGGTGATCTCTGGATTCAAGCCAATATGATTATGTAGCTGAAAAACTGGAAATACAATGAAACACACTTATTCGAAATTGTCAGCCAACATGAATACAGGGAAACAAACAATGGAAGTATCTTTCCCTATTAATGAGCAGCTGCTATCTGGATTAGCAAGTATTTGCCATATTTCTAATTAGCTTTTTATTGTATTAACATGGTAATGTTAATATGATACATTAATTTTAGTCATGCAGGCATAAAGCCAATTTTTAGGGAGCTGGACTTTTTAAAGAACAAAAATAGAGAACCAATGAATAAGTAATTTACAGAACTATTCAGCCTAAGTCTGCACCATAGAGACAGAGTATATAATCCCCAACTTTTCAATACACAGTTGTAATTAAAGAATGTACACATTTGATTTTCATTAGCTATGGCTTTTGCAGGAAACAGTGGCTGTTTATATTCTGAGCTTGGTCTCATAAAAGTTGGGATGAAAGTAGACTTTATGTGTTCTGTATGATGGATATAGAATAGTTTGGGTGAAATATTCCATCCTTTACAATCCCCTTCAAAAGAGAATAAAAATCTTCCGAGAGGAATAACTTACTCTGTTATGTGAAAACACATAATTTGTAGTTTATTTGACAACAGCAAAATCCTATATTTAGCAGGCTTCTCTGCTGATTCTTGAATATTCCAAAGGGTTGCTTTTTTCTTTTTTAATGACCCATGCGACTCTGATTATGCTTAATTTTTTTTCAAGAGCCAGACTTGCCTTTCCCTAACCCAAGAAGATCTATGGTGAAATCTTTAAAAACAGCTGTAGGGCAACCAAATACAGTGGTACCTTGGTTTACAAACTTAATCCGTTCCTGAAGTCTGTTCTTAAACCGAAACTGTTCTTAAACTGAGGTGCGCTTTCCCTAATGAGGCCTCCCACCACTGGTGCCCTTCCACCTTTTGGCTTCCATTCGTAGACTGAGGTAAAGTTTGCAAACCGGGACATTACTTCCGGTTTTGCGGAGTTCGTAAACCAAATAGTTCGTAAGCAGGGCTGTTCTTAAACCGAAGTACCACTGTATGTGGGAGCTGTCATGGACTATTTGCCTAGGGGTGATTAGATCCTTCTTATTTTTGTCTCTAACTACATACACTTAGATATTTGGTTGGGATTACCAGCCATACAATACTGTAGAAGAATACAAATTTGGGTTTTTAAAAAATAAAGGTGCAAGGTGGCCCTGACTTTTTGTACAAAGCAGCATTCTTCAAGACAACCTCGGTTGTCAAACATACCGGTAATCCATTCCAGAAGACCATTCGGCTTCAAAAATGTTCGACAACCGAGGCGTAGCTTCCGATTGGTTGGAAGAGCTTCTTGCACTCAATCAGAATCCATGTCGGATGTTCGGGTTCCGAAATACGTTGGAAACCCAAAGGATTTACTTCCAGTTTTTCGGTGTTTGGGAGCCGAAACATAGAATAACGGAGGCATTTGGGAACTGTGGTTTGACTGTACAGGGTTTTCATTCTCATGTTGTTTTTATGCAGAATATTATTCTTGCTGTCCATGAGCTTTACATTCTTCATTTAAATTCTGCCCTGGTTTATGGTAGTTTTTTGTTGTCAAATGTCAGTACCAACAGTGCCTGTGAGAAAAATCCCTCCCCCCAAAAAAAACCCCTGCTCCAGATGATTGGGAGACGCTTCAGAACAGATTTTCAGAGGTTCTGGGGTCTGCAGAGGTAAGGAAAGGAAGGGGAAATACCACTTGAATGAATGGCAGTCTTTTTGCATGACACTAGACATCACCAATGACTGGAATTCAAGACACACTTAGCTGTAAGTAACTCTCATTGAAATCAATTGAGGTTACTTTTGAGTAAATATATATAGGATTGCAATACAAAACAGATTTGTACATAACTTGGTTCAAAAAGGGTTTGCAATAAAAGAATCCAGCTTCTCCTTAAGGCAGTTTAGCGGTTTGTTTTCTGAATCAATTCAGTCGTAAACTCATTCATCTTAAATTGCTTTTCTACGTGTACAGAAGGGAGACCCCACAACTCTACTCTCTGATTAGGCGCTGGGACACAAGCCAAGTAACCAGTGGATTTTATAATAGACCAATTAACAGCTACGTATATGCATAATAATTATTTTTGTACTGTAACATGCCGTGTGATCACCAGTAAGTAGTATTTTATATATGGGCATGCTAGTGACATGCTAGTATTTTATATATGGGCATATAGTATATGGGCATGCTGTTTGTCAGATATAAATGTAGCTATAGATAGATAGATATAGATAATAATACAGGTGACTTTAAGCTTCATTTTAATATAATTTGCCATATGGGAAATATTTAACCATATTTAACCTCCAATAAAATTTTCACACATGACACCCAAAACATTTTCGGGCCTCTTCTATATACTATTTTTGTGTATGTTGTTAATGAAAGATGGGGGAAGTCAGGAGGGGGAGACTAAGAATCTGGGAGCTGACAAGGTGGAGGACTCCAAGAGAGGAAAAAAGGGGCAGCAATTAAAGAAGGGAAGGGAAATAAGGAAATAAGGACTGCCATGGCTCTCCCCTGAACATTCCTCGAGTCTGACCAGGGAACCGGAGCTCACTGGATGAAAACCATTACTCTTAAGAAATACCTATCATAATGCTAATAAAATGAAATAATATATTTTCCAATTAACTTAAATTTGATATGCTTTCTGATCATTCTGATATAGCGCTCTACTGCATATGCTACCCATTATACTGGTGTTACTTTGAGAACCTATTACACTGTAATCTTTGAATTTTTATTTCAAATTCGCGCTGAATTTTATTTTCAAGTTATCCTGTAAAGCTTGTTAAAATGCATTCCTGGTGTATTTATTACCTGAGAACCTTAAGGTGAAACTAAAGAGGCAAAGAGCTAAAGGCTGCTGCATTCACAATCCCAGAATCCCTGGTCCTATCATAGCCGCTTTGTTATATTTTTATTTTGCAACACCGAAAGTTGTATGCATTTCTACCAGTCATCCAAGAGATTATATGTTCAGCAGGAAGGTTTCCATTAAATCAAAATCTAGCTAAGGCTTTTCTTATCACTGAATCATTTTAAGGAAAGTTAAACCCATTCACTATACTAGGCATTCCTTTCTTTTGTGGCCAATGGAAACGTAAAATGTGACATTACAATAACATGCAAATAATAAATACAACAGATTTAAAATAAAATAAAAAATAAAACGCTGATGTTGAAGTTCCTGGTGGAATTTTCCCTGTGTTGGGCATTGTGTTGTTCATTTGCATAGCTTCATTAGTGAAATATTCATTAATAGTATCTGCATAATTTCCAGTTTTGCTCCATGAAATGTATCATGCTCTTCTAAAAATAAGTTTGCACAAATTATCCTAGCCTGGCAGGAAGAAAAATATCTACCTGCTCTTGCAATCTCTTTCTTTCACAAGCTGCAAATAAGCTTTGCTTCAGTTATTTATTTATTTTAATAATTTCAGCATGTTTATGTTTGAAATTAAAGGGTTTGGATGTCTTATCTTTTCTGCCTTTGGCAGCATAACTCTGAATTTGTTTTTCCCATAAATATTTCATGTGCTGCTTTTTGCAGAATTTTAAAGGGTCTGTATGGCAGGTATCTTTAAATGGAAGGGAGGGGGGGGAGTTTGATTTATTCATTGACAAAAACAGAGAGGGGAGCGACAACCCAAGTAGTTTGAGCCTTTTTAGCTGATGAGCAAAAAAAAATTGTTCAATTTGACATTACGTAATTTTTACGACTGATAAAGAGTCACACACCATTAAATACTGTTGAAGTATTTACTCCTGGACACAGACACTATGAATTTTTATTGGGGCTGAGGACCTTTAGGATAAGAAATGATTGATGTTAACTGGAGATTATGGTTTGGATGCTAGCTTCCCTTCTCATGAAGAGAACAAAATTCATAGTCATGAATTAGAGCTTTCCTATCTACCTTCTCTCCGCAAACTCCCTGCAAAAACAAGCCATGAAATATTCTGTTAACTATCATTTCCCATTTCATCTGAACCAGGAAGCAATGCTTAACAGCTTCAGACTGCTCAGACCTTCAAACTATGGCTTAATATCCTGGCTTGTCCCAAGCTGTTGACCATAGTTTTCTAGGTTTGGGAATATTAACTTACTTGTTTGGTCACTTGTGCAAAAGGAGGAGCACGGGTTACATCATGGGTAGGCAAATAATAATAATAATACCTTTATTGTCAATGTACAACCTGTGTACAATGAAATTAACCAAGCCTCCCCCCCCCCCCGCCAAGCACTCAATCTCTTTGCACTCTGTGTGCTTGTCGCACAACACACCAACCCTGAAAGTCAGTTGCACTATATTATTTTCCGTTCGGCAGCCTAACAGCCTACGGATAGAAACTGTTTTTTAGCCTGTTGGTACCACTGATTATACTTCTATATCTCTTGCCCAAGGGTAGAAGATTAAAGAGCTGCTGGCTAGGATGTGAGTCATTCCTGAGAATTTTTCTCGCTCTCCTAAGGCAACGATCCCTTGTGATTTCATCTAACTAAGGCCCGGGGCCCAGATCTGGCCCAGTCGCCTTCTAAATCCAGCCCGTGGATGGTCCAGGAATCAGCGTCTTTTTACATGAGTAGAATGTGTGCTTTTATTTAAAATGCATCTCTGGGTTATTTGTGGGGCACAGGAATTCGTTCATTTTTCTTTTCAAAATATAGCCCGGCCCCCCACAAGGTCTGAGGGACAGTGGACCGGCCCCCTGCTGAAAAAGTTTGCTGACCCCTGGGTTACACGCACAGCCAAAAGAATAATTCATATGTATTCTTATTAAACTGAAAATTGATTATCTAAATGTGGTCAAAATGTCTACAGAAAATTTTGTTATATTCTCCAGATTTTCATCTCTGTTTTAAAACTCTCTTTTTTTGTCTTTTCTTCTAATAATTTGAGATTCTCCAAGGTGAGCAGAGTGTGTCTGCTTCCTGCATAGATATTCCGTCAATTAGAATTATTATAGAATAGTGTCCTAGAAGAAAGCTTCCTGTTGGCTTTAGCAATTCAGATATATTCCTAAACCTGAGAACCGTGCAGCTAGTTAACACTCTGCACAGCCTCAAGGCAAACATCCATATTTTTTTTTTCCATTTACAAATTGACCTTTCAGTTCTTCGGACAGTAGTTGTCTGCAACCAGCAATTTCTGGGGCAGAGCAACTCACAAAAGCTTTTGCTATCACAGCCAGAAGCCATATTTTTATGGGAATTGCTAGAACGAAACTTCAATTTCATAATGATATCTTATGAACAGAAATAGCATTTAGAAAAGACTAGTGAAAACCTCAAAGTTCCTTTTATCAGGTGGGTGTTACCCTTTATCTAAAAAGGGTGTTTGAACTCTCAAAGGACTTTTTTTTCTGTAAAAGCTGATGAAATGACACTTTTAAAGGAACCATTTTGCCATTATTTTTCCTTTTACTCTGTTAAAAATAACAGTATCCATGTTGAGGGGAAATGATTACATCTAATCAGTGTAGATGTAATCAGATCTGAAGCTGGCACTGATCATTCCTGAAAAAGTAAAATGCATGAAATGCTTTATATGGTTTTTGTTGTTGTTATAGGATACATCTCATATCAAAGTATACTTTGCTCAGAAAAGGGAAAGATTCCCCCCCCCCCTTAGGAGAAATATTTCAGATTAATTATGTTTCTAGAACGTGAAGATCTGCTTCCCTTTTAAAATATTTATTTTCAGGATATGGAAACTAAAAGTCCAAATAGATTAATAATTATTCAATAATGAGATGATATTATTTCCAGCTGTGCATACCTGTATAAATGAGTAGTGTAAATATTCCAGCCAGAGGATTTAACACATATTTTCTCTCTTATGTTTTGATGACAACCATTAATTAGCATTTCTTAGTACTGTGGTACCGCTGGCTATGAACTTAATTCGTTCCGGAGGTCTGTTCTTAACCTGAAACTATTCGTAACCTGAGGTACCACTTTTGCTAATGGGGCCTCCCACTGCTGCTACGCCACTGCTGTGCAATTTCTGTTCTCATCCTGAGGTAAAGTTCTTAACTCGAGGTACTAAGTCCAGGTTAGTTGAGTCTGTTTGTAACCCAAGGTACCGCTGTAGTAGTAGTATTGATGGGCAAACCTGCCAAAGCTTAAAAAAGAATCTGTGCTTTCTTGGAAAGTCTTGGGGAAAAGCTCACCTGTTTTCTAAAGTCGGCGCTTGTGAATAATAATAATAATAATAATAATAATAATAACTTATACACTGCCCATCTGGCTGGGTTTCCTCAGCCACTCTGGGAGGCTCCCAACAGAATAATAATAATAATAATAATAATAATAATAATAATAATAACGTGACAAAACATCAAACATTAAAAGCTTCCCTAAACAGGGCTGACTTCAGGTGTGTTCTAAAAGTCAGATGGTTGTTTATTTCCTTGATGTCTGAAGGGAGGGCATTCCACAGGGCGGGCGCCACCACCAAGAAGGCCCTCTGCCTGGTTCCCTGTAACTTCACTTCTCACAGGGAGGGAACTGCCAAAAGGCCCTTGGAGCTGGACCTCAGTGTCCGGGCTGAACAATGGGAGTGGAGATCCTCCTTCAGGTATACTTTGCCGAGGCCGTACTGATGGCAGTGCACACGCATGTCCATTATAATATTGTGGCTTCATTTCATATGCTCTGCACCCATGCCACAACATCAGTTGGAGCCACAGCCCTGCGGAAATCCCGTCACTCATCTTCATACCGGGATCAAGAGGCAGGTGAAAATCTCCAACACAGAACAACTACCATGTCAAGCGGCTTCACCCAAAAATTAAATGACATTACTCAAACAGAGGATAAATTCTTCAAACAAAAGGCTGCCTGGGTAATCTAACTGCGTAGTTCACGTCAATCACTGAGAATTTCAGTGCTAATAAGAGGTTAACCAGGGTAAAGGACATCAGCACACACACACTTATAAAGTTTAAGCTTTCCGTGTCAAGGTCCCCAGGGCCACCCCAATAACTCAGATATCACACAGAAATTTTTGTTTTAGGTTTCTGGCATAATTTTGGCCACAACTTTATTAAAATACAAAAATGTGAGTGGTTGCTTAGGCATTGGTTGCGACTATCTGCCCCCACCATGGGGGACAGACTGACATTCCGCACGCCTGTGAAAGTCAGAAAAGGGGAATACACTTGGGGGTAGCGACGGAGCAGGGAACCTGCCCTCAGCCCTCCTCAAATGCAACCAGGAGCTCTTTCAATGGCCCGAGCCCCCTTGACAGGGTTGGACGAATGCAATAGTGAGCCCCTGTATTCCTTTAACGGAATCCCTTGCAGCAGCAGCATTAGAGGGGCAGGCACAGCCAACCATACCCCCTCAACCAACCAAACCATAAACCAATGCCTAACCACAGCCTTACAGGTTGTGACGATTTGCTACGCAGTAGGCAAAAACCAAATGGCCCCAGCCAATCAGCCAGATGGACAAAATTCCTACCAGGCCCCTGCCCCAAGAGCAGATGACCCCATGACAGGCATAGCAAGGTCAAAGTGAACAACCCTAATTCTAGGGAGGGGGGGACGGGCAATCCGATGCACAGGTGAAAAGAGGAAGCCCTAGCCTCGTGCAAAGAGTTTTATCATTTCTGGCTGTTAATCAACAAATGGCAACATTAACTTCTTCCCAACAACAAGGGAAGCCCAATCGCATCAGTGGCCAACGATCAATTAGCCCGCCCCCAACTTTGAAGTGTCCTGGCGGCCCCCACCGCAACACGTGCTCTCCATGAAGGAGAACATGTTTTCTTCTTCCTATCTATTAACAGCTGGCGAGCTGGCCTGATTTGCTGAGCACTGTTCATGCATAGCATCTCCTTTAACCATCCAAATGGAAGAACTTCTGGAGAAATGGCTCTGTCTACATCTAACTTTGCAGGTTGTATCCAGTATTATTCCTTACATTGATGGAAGGTTTTTTGATCCAGTGGAGTCTTCAATCTGCAGAATGAGGAGTGAGACTTTTTTTTGCTGATCCACTTTCTCCCCCTGCAGCTCTCTGCACCCCCTCTCATACCTCTCAAAGGGGTTTCCTAACCTTTGGCAGTAGATTTCGGATGTGTGCTGAAAGGCGGACGTGGAATCTGCAAAATGGTCTCTTCCTTGTTTCTGAGATGCAAAACTCTGCTGGATCAAAGAGCCTTCTTATCAGCAGAAGAGGCACCGCTGCATCCAATCCTATGAGCTGGCTAAATTCATTCTTCATGTATGGCAATGTTTCATAACAGTATCCTTCCTGGTTTCCCCCTGAGCACAGACCCATTTTTTTCATTAAATCTTGATTAAATCAGAACTTTTATTTTCTTATTGTGGCTGAAGATTGTATGTGTATGTTTGTATACACACACACACACACACAGAGAGAGAGAGAGAGAGAGAGAGAGAGAGAGAGAATTGTTAAAAGTGGTGAAAGTAATGGTGTTATAGCACAAGCTACACGTGTCCGATTGCAATATAGTGAAACCATGCTATGCAAAGCAGCTTGTGCACACATTCACATAACACCAGAGATTAAAATATATTTGTGTCAGATATGAACTGTATAAACAGCTACTTCATAACTACCAGTAGACAGTTGCACTAGGATGTCATAAACCTTATAGTATCAACAATCTGCTCCCATTTTTTTTTTTATGGTGCTTCAGTTCAAGTAATTACATCACAATCTTCCCTGCCATAATGAGCTAGCACTCTACTTCCCGTTAAAGAAGTCCCGTCCCCCGCCTCATATATAAACCCTATATATCTCAGCTTTCGTGCTCTTTTACCTTCTCTTTAGCCATTGTCATCTGATAGGCGGTACATTTAAAACAAAACAAAACAAAACAAAACAAAACAAAACAAAACAAAACAAAACAAAACAAAACAAAAACCTCAATTGGAAACCAGAAGCAGAAGGACATTTGAAATTGAAAGTATGAAAGCACCCTTAGGGCATTCTCATAGTTTTCTACACATGTAAATTTGAGGGCTAAAGGCATTTTTTTGGGGGGGGGGTTAAAAGTTTCACACACAAAACCCATTCTTTGTGACATGTTGTTACATGTCTGCAGAGCTTCTTTCACCAATCTGAAGCTAGCACTGATCCCACTGGTTTTTTGTTTAAGAATAGGAACTTCATTTCCTTTTACCCAACTAATCAGGGATCCTATTGGCCAGAAGCACCAAGTTGCCCCCAAGATTGATGGGACCCATCACATGTCACACATGTGTGACGTCACACACATCACATATTGAACGTGTAACATTGCATCTCCTGGAGGAGGCCGAGCGCTCTGGGGGAGCCAGCCACTGACATTCGGCTCCTCACTCAGCCTCCTCTGCACCCTCAACATTGAGGGGCCCTCTCTCAACAAATATTGAGGGGGCTGAAGAGACCTTGGCCCCCTAGAGCTGGCACACCTGCTATTGACAGAAGGATGACATCATATTGCCATTCAGATTTGGCTGCAAGGCAACATGAAGCCAGATTCTGCTATTTGACGTGATGAAAATTGGCTACAAAGCCTTGTTAGAATGAGGATATTATTTACTGCTCTCACTCCAAAAGAGTACATAACTTTGTCCCATTTTACAAGCTCTTTTGAAAAATTCCCCAAACAGTGTGTGTGTATATATATATGGTGTCTTACAAGAGTGAAGTTTTCTCTCCTGTTGATTCAGCCCCAGTACCAAGGCTCCCCAAAATATATCTCCAAGCATGAGCCTTGGACATGTAGGCTGTGATCTACAGAACACTTTTTATGTGAGCACCAGGGGTTGTGTTCATTGATTTCTTGCAGCAGATACTAACTCTCCGTCAGAGACTATTAAGGGCCACTCTTCTTGTGATATAAGAGCCTGCACTCAGTGAGGATATCACAAATCCTGCTGTGTTCTTTCCATCTGACCTTTCTTTAAAAAATCAACAACCTTGAACCTGAATTTTCAGTACTGAAACAACTTGGTGCTTGTGGATAACACAAAGGTCTCATGTCATCCACATGGGATGTACGCCACACGTTGTGCATGTTACATTTTAGGCATCGATCGTGGAGACATGCTAAAACAGCAGATTTCTGAAGTGAGTTTATTGTTAGCCTAATTTGTGATACCCTGTAAATAACAATTTTTTTTTTTACTATAATCAATGTGCTCACCATGAAGTTGTTACAGTAAGTGCCATACTTTTAACCAGTGCTTTTATTCTAGGAAAAATGGTGCCGGTATTGTGCACCCTTGATCACCCCCAGGAAAAAACCAGTGACTATAATAGTTTTAGATGTACGTGTATGCTTTGAAAAGTAACAGCAGTATGACCACCCATGCTGTTTAAAAACTACTTGATTCATCATTGAAAACATATCAATGCATAGGCCATAGTTCTAATGAAAATACTGAAGGAACCAGTTCTTCCTATAAACTACTTATCTCTTGCTTCAAACTTTTGAAGTATCACACAGGGCCAGCCCTATCATTTGCCACAGTGGGATGACTGCCTCAGACTGAGAAGAAGCTGCCCCCCTCTGTTGGAGAACAGAGCAGTGTATGCCACATGGCCTGTTGAACTGCCAGTCCAATTGGTTTCTGCACATGGAATGGGTGGGGTGCCATTTAGTCATTTGCTGCAGGCAGTAAAATTTCTTGAACTGGCCCTGGTATTGCATTACATGCTACAGATTTTTCTTGTTCTATTTGTGGCACCCACCAGGCATTTCACAAATAACCTCAGTCTGCATGTAACCTACTATTACCTGTACAGGGCATATATGTTCATAGGTAACAAGTGCACTGTTTACAGTGCAAGAGTCCATCATTGAAAGGTCAACAAAAACAGCAGCTACCCCATCACCCTCACACCCAGGGATGAAATCAGATTCAGACCATACATCTTTTAAAAATAGAAACTGCATGATGGGGGCTTGAAGGATAGCTCTTAAGCGGTCATTCTCTCATTTTTGGCAGCGGGGATAAATGACCATAGAGCAGTATCTGCTTCTTCTTTTTCCTAGCGGGCAGCAAAATCTTCTCCAAACAGCCTTTGCTGCCATGAAGAGTATGTATTGTCTTGATTTTCCCCTGCCCCAGCAAGCATACTAGAACAAATTCAGCCCATTTAATCAGGTGACATCAGGCAGCACTGAAAACGCAATTTGTTGTGAAATTTGGTTTTGCATTTGCTATTAGGAGCCAAATGTTCAGCTGTTTTGCAGCTTTCCACTGGACCTTATCAAAGAACATGCTAGCTGGAGGGCATCAGCAATGCAGATCACTCAGAAGGAAACAGAACAGCTGTGTTTCTGAAAGCTGGAATAAGCATGACGTCCAATGCTGGGGATATTTAAAACTGTTCCCTTTAGCAGGGAGCCCCAAGAAACCTGTTCGATAGTAAATGAAAGTCCTTAGTGGCTTCAGTTTCTAAGTCATAGCTTTTCTAGGAGATGATATACGATCCCTTTATATTATTAGTATCTTTAAAGAAAACATATTTGTATTTAATTTTTTCTAACAAATCAGGAACATTTAAATGAGAAAACAAACCTAAAGGTGAGCAAAAGTGCCTTGCTACCTTTCACTAGCCATAAAGTACCTCCAGGTAAGAATGATATAAATATAACCTTCAAATAAAACAAAGATAACCACCTGCATAGATATTACATCACACTGCCAGGAATCCTGTAGGGATTAGGGTTTGTTTTTCTTCTCTAAGTGGAAATGGCTGGTGTTCTTGGAAAAAATCCTCAGCCAGTTTACAGACAGCAGTTAACATAGTTACTAGATAACCGGTTTTTCACACCAGTGTTGTCGTCATTGATTCCACTCTTTCACAGTTGCTGTCCGTGCCAAGCACCATCTTTAAATTGCCAATGAATTCACTTATTTCAGGGTCTGTGCACCAAATGCCAACAGATCTGCCCACGATAGCTGTGGAGAGAACCTGCTTTGTCAGGCCACTAAGCATTAGCGTATTCGGGCACAGCTGAATTGGCAGCTTGCGTGGCAAGACCCTCAAGCCAACCCCCCATTAGGGTAAATAAATTCACAGAGACACAGATATTTTGTTTAAGGTTTTTGGGCAAAATTTTGGCCACAACTTTATCGATTACAGGAATGAGAGCGCTATTGGCTTAGGCATTGGCAAGACTATAGCTGACTCCTGCCCCTTTGCAGGAAGTCTGTAAGGGTAAACCACCCAAAGGGAAACTGCTTCCGGGGAACCCGCCTGCATCTCCCCTGGTGTTCCCAGAGGCCTGGCATGGCCCTAGCCCCTCAAGCGGACTTCGGACAGGATCCAGGCTCCAGATGCCTTTAACAGAATACCCTTGAAATGGAGGGGCAGGCGGTGGCTGACCTCCCCTCCCCCATTCACCATAAGCCAATGCCTCACCGCTAAACCTTACAAAGTTCTGACTATTGCTAAGAGGTAGGCAAAAACCAAGTGGCCCGTGCCAATTTGCCAAATGGAAAAAAATCCTACCCAGTCCCTGACTCAAGACGGGCAACCAACCAAAGTCCAAAGCAAGGCCAAAGGACACCTAAATTAAAGGGAGGGAGGGCGGGTGTTTGGCAGCACGAAGCAGGGGCCTGGCACATGTCATGCTGCCGCTTTTATACTTTTTTCCACTATCACACTTTGACATGATTGGGCAATAGCCCTGGGTGATTGTGGTGCCACCCCGGCGTAAGGGTGATAGCTCCACCCACGCCAGGGTGGGGGGAACCAGGTTAAGAGCCTGCCTCCAACCAGGACCATCTATTAAAATGATCCCATTTCTTGCGCCCTTGGCAAGGAGATGTATTGGTGCCCCCAGCCGTCCCTCGTAGAGCAGCAAAACAGCAGCCCAAGCAGTGAACACAAGAGCAGGTGGGTTCCTAGCCACAGCTAGCTGGAATGGAGAGACCCAATTTTTGTGACTCCTGGGCCTGCACCATGTGAGGAGAACCTAAGCTTACAGGGTTAAACAGCTCAGAGTGTACGCTCTGCCTACAGTTGGGACGGGGGAGGTTCGTCATTTCCGAGAGCCTCAAGCCTTTGTTCTCTCTCTCTACTTTCGCTTTTGAGGAGAGAGGACGTGTTTTCGCGATGCTGTTCGCTGTGATAGATAATGGATAGTCTGCTGTAAATAAAACTGCTTTTAGCTGCTAAGATCCTGAGTGGACTTTATTTAAGCACACTGAAGAATGCACTGGAGTTCTTTTTGCAGTCTTTCTCTTGCCGCTGTCGAAACTCTGCTATGCTCAGAAGTATCAGGAATGTGGACTTTGGAATGCAGAGGCCTGCGCGATGGGGAAGCGTGCCGGATGCTTATCTGAGCAATAAATCAATTTAGCCTGACACACCAACCTAGCCAACTCCTAGGTACACCCCTGCTTCTGACCCATGATTTTCTTAAAATGGGCAGTAGTAAGAAAACCAGCTTGTACTGGATTCACCAGTCTGGGGCACATGGGCACGAGTGTGCCTGTTGCATCTGTGGGGGGTGTTTATAAACATCCCTCCAATAATCCACAGGGCACAAGGGAGTGTTTAACTTCAGGTACACGGCCTCTGCCCAGTGCACCTGAAGGAGCGTCTCCACCCCCATCGTTCAGCTTGTAACACTGAGGTCCAGCTCCGAGGGCCTTCTAGCAGTTTCCTCACTGCAAGAAGTGAGGTTACAGGGAAGCAGGCAGAGGGCCTTCTCGGTAGTGGGGCCCACCCTGTGGAATGCCCTCCCATCAGCTGTCCAAGGAAATAAACAACTATCTGACTTTTAGAAGACATCTGAAGGCAGCCCTGTTTAGGGAAGTTTTTAATGACTGATGTTTTTTAATGTTTTTTGGGAAGCAGTCCAGATTGGTTGGGGAAACCCAGCCAGATAGGCAGGGTATAAATGCATCTTATTTCATTTTATTTCATAACATCTCAGGGCAGTTCACAGAATAAAATACAGGATAAAAACAAGTAAATAAGTAAAACAAAATAGCAAAACAATAACCCACAGGTTAGGGTGTTTCTGTCCCTTTCCCCTGCAAAACCAGTCCTTATCATTCAAGGAAGCATCCTGACTTTATGAAGAGGATTTTAGGGGAATATGGTGGGGTGGGGGAGTAGTGAAACTTTCCACAAGTTTCTGTCCACTCACAAACACTGATCTTAGGAGCCAACCCCTTGTGAATGCAATTTACCACCAGGGCTTGCTGAACATGAATGTGCTAAAGGAGCACAACTGGATTGGGTCCATCATTGAAAGATGCGTCTTGTGACCTGTTCATAGCCTATAGCTGAAGCCGTTTAATGACAGTATGTAGAATAAAAATGTCTGAATTGCTTATTTATGCCAAATGCACAGAGATAAAAATTGATTGGAGGTCATTTAGCAACAGCGAGACTCCTCTGTACCTGCTGTTAGTTAGTAAATTCAAGTAGGATGTCTCTCCTCCTTCTAAATAAGTGATTTATAATCTCAATGGCTGTAATTTACTGTAAGCAAAACATAAGATTAGTAATGTGCTTAATATGAATTATTAAATTCCCATTAGACTAAATTACCACCCAGAGAGGATGTAAAATGGCTCTGAATTAATTTGTATACTTCCATAACCCTGTATTTACACCTGTTCTTTAAACTCATTGATAATTTAACACTTTGACACTAACATTTGGTCTAAGTTCAAATTCACATTGAGGCCATTTAAGTGAAGTTTCCCCCTTTTAGGAGAAAGCCTTTTTCTTTTTCTTTCATGATTCACTGCAGCATGCGTTTCATCCATTATGAATAGTGGGGCCTTGGACCTTGAAATTTACTTCTAGTGTTAATGAGCCCCTCAATCCATACAAATGTATCTGTATTCCATTTCTACTATTTCCATTTCCTGAAAATATCTGTAGGTTTAGTAGAAGTTCTATAAACATATTTGTACATCTTGCTTCAGGTAGATAAACTCCTTGCCTTGCACCCTGTTGAACTAAGGGAGAGAATATGGTTGGTAGAATATCAAGGCCCCAGTAGTTTGTACCTAAACTACAGGCTGAGCTCTCCACCTGAGAAAATTCATCTTTTTGCTACCTATACATGTTTACTCAAAAGGAAGTCTCACTAGTGAAATCCACACCCTCGTAAGTGGATTTAGGATTGCAGCCTTTTCCAATAGCCTAATGCCATGCAGGTTTACTCAGGAGGAAGTCATGTCGATTTCAGTGGGATATCTTTCACAAATTCACTCTCTTGTATTCATGAATGGATGTGCGGGTGGAGGAGGGAGATACTTGCTGGACCTACCTCCCACACCACCATCCTGAAATTTTTGCTTTCCTGAGCATTGCACATTTGACAGAAGATCCAAAGGAATCCTGTGCATTCTCAACTGAACATGCATAAGCTCCCTTTCAACCCTTCTACCAACTACACAGAGAGTGGGAGAGCAAGGACAGCAGAGACAGTCAATGTTGGGGGAATATATTAGGATTGGGACTTCAGTTTGTATAGTATCAAAGGTATACAGTATCAAAGACCCCCTACTTACTGCTTAGTTCTGAGGTTTGCATATTATTTTTAAGAATTTCCTATAGTTTATTTATTTTCAAATCTACCTTATTACATATTTAAAATCTCCTATTAGGTCCGCTAACAGAAATTTACCAACTATTCTGTTTCTTGAAAGCAACCTTATATGTGCCCCAGCCTATTCAGGTAAACAAGATTGCATTCTTTCACCCTATTAGGTTTTCATTGTTGCAATTCAACGCTGTAAAATCCTTAGCCCCATAACTTGAGATCATTTCTTGAATTCTGCAATGCACCGTATTCTACCCAATGCAACGTTAGTGTGTTTTCCTTTACCATGCTGACATTTTCTTTTGATGAATGCACGACTGCATTCAATAAGTTCTGCGGGTTGAATATATTGATTTCAATTTCAGCTGGTCTTGAGCAAATGCTTGGGGGCTTTGCTGAATCAGGACCTCCATGCTATGTGTCTCCTTGTAGGAGCAAACTGTTCCCGAGATTTTCATTAGATAATAGCTATTATGTTTTTGAGCGTACAGTGTTGTGCCAATGTCAGGGCTGGTCCTTACATGACAGTGTGGATATAGAAAAAGGCAGAAATCAGTATGTGAACAGTGCAGCAAAACTTGTATTGGTCCTAGCAGAGAGAGGGGGGTGGGTGCCATTTGGTCATTGCTTAAGGCTGCATAGTGTCTTGTGATAGCTCTGGCAAAAGAATTAGCATTGTAATCTTAGGCAGCTGATTATAAGGGGATATATCTTGTTTTGCATTGCAGCATAAACAGTGCCAGAATTGTCTCATCTGGTTAATACTCCCTCTTGTTCTCTTGAGTTATTCAGTTCCTCACAGCCAACCCATCCATTGCTTGCTATATTTGCTTGGCAGTAGGAAAAATGCAAAATTAGTTTGGGAATCAATCAGTCATCTATATTTGTGATATTATGGCTGGGATTCAACTAATGAGTCCTGTCAGTGGGAGCCCTGCCCAAGGGCCTTCTCCCCTCTCATGGTGCATAGCTCAGGGTGCGGTGGGGTGTCAGGAGAACCCCTGGAACAGTGCATGGGGGTGGGGAGAGGAAAGGTTGTGCCATTTGGCAAGCCAAAATGCTTACCCTGGCAGAACGACTACCTTAGCATGGTATTGAATTCCTCCCTATGTGCCATGCATTGGCTTGTTGTCCAACTCATCAATAGAAAACAGCAAGCAAAATTATTAGGGGGCTGCTGCAGCCCCCCCCCCATTTTTCCTTTCCTTTTTTAATGATAGAGTAGGATGTTCCAGATTTTAATACAGTGGTACCTCGGGTTACCATATTACATCTCCAGCAAAGCGTTACATTAGATAGCCCTCATACAAGTATAAGGGAGTCCAATAACATCTGATTATTATGTTTTTAAGTTGCATTCCTTTCAAAATGCTTGGCATATCTTTTCATAGTAAGCTTCATAATGCCCATTGAAGCTAAACCCGTGTTATTCCCAAATTGCAGCTATTTTCCAAACTTGAAAAGTACTGGCTTGCCGAAGAATTCACAGCTATTCAGTGACTTTTACTAAGGAGTACCTGGCTTGTACTCTTAATGACTCCTCCAAAAAGGTCTCAATGACATCCATAGATCCTTAGTCCAAGGAGTAGCCCCTTGAGTAGTAGATATCCTCACCCTACCTAGAGTCTTCTAGAGGTGTTTAGCTTAACACGCTTGGAAGCCCCCTTCAGACCTTCCAACTTAACGTGGGAAGGTTGAGGTGGAGCGAATGGAGGCAAGGACAATTGCGACAAGACACAATTGTGTGTGTTGCCACAGTCCCAACTCATGTTGCCATTCCCTGTTCAGCCATAACATCTAAAGCAAATAAATAGTAGATTTGAAATAACACGCACCTATAAATGCCACCTTAATGAGGTAAAAGCGTAGAAAGGCTTAAACAGAAATTATGTGAATTCCAATGGGACTGCTAAAAGCGCAGAGTCAGATAAACACCAAAAAAAAAAAAAAAGGAGCTGTTGTTCACTGATGCCTGTTTATATTTGGAGTTTTCATTTGTCATTACATTTGTCACCCAGCAGCTGGGACATTGCCGGCTAGCAAATGCCCTCAGATTTGGAAAAACCACTGAACCATGTCATACCTTAAAAGACTGGAATCTGGCATTGTGCATGTTTAATCAGATTTCATTCACATCTGTGCTCCGTAATTCAGCATGTTTGGAGAATGTATTGTGCCCTGTCACTTCTTGTTGATGCGGGGGATAAGGAGAAATTGCATCTCTCTGCTAGTTCCCATTGCTTCTTCAGCTTCAAGTGAAAGGAAAGGCAAAAGGGCTCGAAAGCAGTAGTTCTTAACGTTTTGATAATTTGCCCTTAACTAACATGACCATCAGCTTACATGTTTCAGTAGTCTGTTCCTGTGTAAAAGAATTTTAGGGCCACAATTGTGACGGATGTAAAAGGTGAATTTCCTATAGTGCATTCTGCCTATGCTGGTATTTGTCTGTCTCAAGAGACAATAGGGTGCAGCTCTGGGGGTGAAGTCAAACTGCTATGTTGTTGTTGTTTAGTCGTTTAGTCATGTCCGACTCTTTGTGACCCCATGGACCAGAGCATACCAGGCACTCCTGTCTTCTACTGCCTCCCACAGTTTGGTCAGACTCATGTTTGTAGCTTCGAGAACACTGCCCAACCATCTCGTCCTCTGTCGTCCCCTTCTCCTTGTGCCCTCCATCTTTCCCAACATCAGGGTCTTTTCCAGGGAGTCTTCTCTTCTCAGGAGGTGGCCAAAGTATTGGAGCCTCAGCTTCAAGATCTGTCCTTCCAGTGAGCACTCAGGGCTGATTTCCTTAAGAATGGATAGGTTTGATATTCTTGCAGTCCATGGGACTCTCAAGAGTCTCCTCCAGCACCATAATTCAAAAGCATCAATTCTTCGGCGATCAGCCTTCTTTATGGTCCAGCTCTCACTTCCATACATCACTACTGGGAAAACCATAGCTTTAGCTATACGGACCTTTGTTGGCAAGGTGATGTCGGCAGCACTAAAGTTACCTCCCCAGGGCGCAAACCTGCACAGTGTGTATGAAGGTCCTGGGCTGCCCAGACGACAATTGCCCTTGCCAATGTGGTCCAAAGGAAAGCAGAGCAATATTTTTATTTATTAAATTTGCATATTGCCCTATTCCCACAGGTCTCAGTGTGGTTCACAGGATAAAATCAGAATATAAAACCACAAAATACATAAACAACAAGAACAACAAAAATAACCACCCACCCCAAATCACACACACATTTTAAAAGGGCAAAGGATGTCAGTGTTTTTGCCTGGTGCCTAAAGGTGTATAATGAAGGCACCAGGCAAACCTCCCTGGGGAGAGCATTCCACAGATGGGCAGCCACTGCAGAAAAGGCTCATTTCTTTGGCACTAGGTTGACTGTAGGAGTTGCTGGAAGGAGGGATACAAGGCACCATGCAACCAGCTTAGGCACTTTGTTGAAAGTCCAAGTATACAATGTCAACAGAATTACCTCTGTCTATATGCTTGTTGGGATGCGGGTGGCACTGTGCGTTAAACCACAGAGCCTAGGGCTTGCTGATCAGAAGATCGGCGGTTTGAATCCCCACAACGGGGTGAGCTCCCATTGCTCGGACCCATCTCCAGCCCACCTAGCAGTTCGAAAGCACGTCAAAGTGCAAGTAGATAAATAGGTACCGCTCCGGTGGGAAGGTAAACGGCATTTCCGTGCGCTGCTCTGGTTTGCCAGAAGTGGCTTAGTCATGCTGGCCACATGACCCGGAAGGTGTACGCTGGCTCCCTCAGCCAATAAAGCGAGATGAGTGCCGCAACCCCAGAGTCGGCCACAACTAGACCTAATGGTCAAGGGTCCCTTTACCTTTATATGCTTGTTAACACACTCAAATAATGCCAAAATGTTAATGAGGCACAACTTACCCTTGAAGAAGCCAAATGGGGTTCCTGTCCTTGACGTCATAGTTCTCTGATTGTGCTCCCTAACAAATATGCACAGACATCTAAACAGGGAAGGCTTATGCAAATAAAGCTGTAGGCACAGAAACTTCTAATCTTCAGGCATCCATCCTCAACTGGTACATATCACTGGATGGGACTAGGGCACCTCATGACCTCTGGGGCAGGAACAGTAGCATGGTCTCACTGCCTGTTCTATGGATAAAGGAAGCTTCTTTCTTCGCCTTAACTCACCTGGAATCTGGAGTGTTGCAGACCACGTGTTGATTAAGCATTCGTCCTGATTTGTCTGCACAAAGTTTGCAGGGAAATTATGATGCCCACTGTTTATTGAGCATTCATTCTGAGTTGAATTGTTTGCAGGGAGGTTACACAATGTCACATCAAGCAGTTGTTATCCCATGCTTTCAAGTACCTTTTCCTGCCACATTCTTTACTGCAAATAGTCTAATTGGTGGGTGGGGTGTCATTCAAAACAGTGCCAAGTGCACTTTGATTTATCAATCAATGTGTTCTTGAATCCCACCGACATAATAGTGACAGTGTGGAAGCAGCTGCTGTTTTTTGAAGATCTTCATCATCCTCATGATAATTTTCTTGTCAGCTTGCTGTAATGATTTCTCTCAAGGAGGATGTGGATGGATTTTTGCACCCATGACTATAAATCTATGCAAAGGGAAATTAAAAACCTCTGGAGCCACAGGGCAAGAGAAATACTAACAAACAGAGCGTCCCTACAGTGTTTGCTGTTTTTATGCCCATGAACTGGAATTCACTTGAAACCCCTTTAAACGGTAGTGACGTTCAAAAGAATTATAATAATGATTTCCCTATTCAATTAACCCCTTTTAAAGTTTTGTACTAGTGATTCTGGGTCATTTTAAAAAGGAAGAAATTGGCGTACAAAAGGGCAGAGGGAAAATGTGAAGACACAATGGCATGAGTTTCAAATTTAATCAGAAAAACCTCGATAAAAGTACTTCAAAGTTCTGTGCCAAGAAAAAAAGGGCAGCCATTAGCATAATTATGAATTTTGTTTCAAGATGAGAAACTTGGAGATTGCCATTGCCTTTGAGAAATAGTCAAATATTACTGACTTGTGTGGGTTTTTAAATAACTGTGCTGAATCTAGGAGAGGATTGTCTATATGATCCCGCCCCCCAATTCACAAGCTCTGGCAATGCCAAATAAGGTAGCTATACATATATGAAATTGGTCCCAGGTAGGCATGATACAGATTAAGATCACAGCCAGTGCCTTTTTCCTAGAAAAAAAAATGCTGGTACTTACCAGGTTCATGGCGATCTACCTTCCACTACTGCCACTGTTTCCTCACGGGACCCCCAAAATGTCTGTTGCCCTACAAGCCAAACAGACAGCCACTTGCCCTGTCCTGTCCCCTCACAGTGGTCACATCCACTCATCCCCAGCCTCTTCTTGTTCCTTTTTCCTTCCTTCCACGCCCACCAAAAGCTCCAGGCCCTCTGGGGAAGGGAATAGTAGAATCATAGTTGGAAGGAACTGTGAGGGTCATTACAAGATGGGGGTACAATTGAGCACTGCCAGAGAAAAAGCACTGGTCACAGCTAACTTCATACAAGATGCACTTTGTAAACACAAAAGGGCAAGTTCCAAGCAAAGTTAAACATCAGTTAAGCCACATTGATTTCAATGATAGGATTAAGCACATGCAGCGAAATCAATGGGAATGGGAAGTGTTTAACTTTGGCTGGACCATTTGAATAGTGACGTGACAACTAGCTCATTGGTGCAGATCATTTTCTCACTTGCTTTTTATTCTATGCCACTAGATTTGGGGACCATCTGAAACGGATTAAGTCAAACATTTAGAAATTGTTATTATTATTATTATTATTGACTGAGCAATCTATAAATTATGTCAAATAAATAAATAAAGTGGGGCAGAGTTTGCAGGGACAGGGCAATCACCAGAAAATGCCTTCTTCTATGCCCCCATGATGGATTCCTTCTATCATTAAATAGATATACCTGTTTGTTTTTTAAGAATGTGTTTACAGCAAGCATTTTTAAGTGATTATAGATATGCACATACAATCTTTCTGATTTTTTTCTCTTGCCCCTTTAGCCTTTAGTCTTTTTTTATGTAAGGAAGTGTTTTAAAAGTGCCAGATCTGCAAAACAGCAACACTTTAAAAGCAACACACGTGATGCAAACAAAACAAAACCCTCCATGAACTTTTACTGCAAACGACGAGTTCTTCTCAGCACTTATTTGAACCCACAACCACAAGGGTGAAACCTGAAGGAAATCACCATGCTGGAGCCTCTGTGCTTCCTAATAAAACCAAACCATTCTGCTGTAAAAGTGCAGCACTTCTTTTGCGCCTCCGAAAGTTGTAATTTCTTGGGACGTTTTTAACCACACTTTGCTGTACCAGCAACTCATGTTAGCACTCCTCAAATATCTCTGGAATTGGCTGATTGTATAGCTAATGCACTGATAGTAGTCAGAGTAACACACAAGGAGTAGAATAATCGAGAGCCTTCAGTTTTTAAGAATCCTCGGATTTCATGAGGAAATTCAGTCACTCTTTGCTCATCAGAGATACACTGTGAAGAACAAGAAAAAGGGGTGATAATATTATCTGGATATTTCTATGCAATTCTCACAGTGTGCCTTTTTTGTTTATGATATTATTTCATGTACAACTTTTCATCTTTTCAATATTATTATTTTTTAAAGGAGGGGGAATCACCAACAATTCCACCATTCTATAAACTTCTAATCACATTCCAGTTCCAAGCTTCATAGTTAATTTCAAAAAGTTGGTTTTATAATCTGTTGGTAATGAAATATGGATGCCCAGTTAATCCTCCACTCTTCTCCTGAGAGAGAAGAACATACCTGTTTTTAATAGGAAGGCATTTTCATACCAGCCATGTTTAAACTTGCAGAAATACAGAATATTTATTTTCTTTTTCAATCACGTGCAATTATCTTGCGGTTGTGGCTTTTAAGGTGGCATACCTAGCTTCCCTAAGATCCATCTTCTTCTTTAGCAAACGGAAAAGTACCCACGTTTGAAGGTGCTTTCGTTTTAGTCCTGTTTGTTGTTGTCATTTCTTAATTTCCTGTAATTTAAAATGGGTCAGAGGGAAAGCAATGTTTGTGGCCACAAATTATTATTTATTTTCACCACATTGGAGGTTTCTCGCCGTTTTGGATCATACACCTTTAAGCAGGCAACCAAACACAGGGATTAAAAACTCTGTTGACAGGTAAATGCGAATCATCTTGTTTCTCTCAAAGAAAAATAATCAAGCTCCTTTCAAATAATGCAAAATGCAAAATGATTGCCTGTCTAAAGGGGAGGGGCTCTTATCAGCATCTCTTCTGTAGAAAATGATTCCCATTTTGTTATGGGAGAAACGTATGCAGCAGCTTAACTTGCCATTTGACTGCAGTCTCTGATATTTATTAACAGTTGATTTCCTGTTAGCTGCTGCTGCTGCTGCTACTGCTGTTCTCATTTCCCCACTCCCTTCCCCAAGTCAATTATTTCCTTGAAAACTACATCTGTCCTCCTTTTCATTACCATTTCTTTAAAGGAGATTATTATTTCATTATTGGTTTTGAAGAGCCATTCATAAGAAGCAGGGCGGCCTCTTTCTGCACACAGGAGTCTGTGTTCCAGGGTCCCTCCCCCCTCCCCAACCATGTCCTTCTCTTTAGTCTTTAGTCTTTTTATCAAAAGGCCGCGCAATCGAGTCTTTTGTAGCTGCTGCCCGGAAATGCAGCAATTGCTACTTGGGCTTCAACAGATTTTAGCATTTACTGGCTGGTGGCTGGACAGACTTCAAAGCCATGTAGACAATTGTGTACCTCAACAAGAAATCTGTTACAAAGCCGAAACTCGGCGGGGCAAGAGGCATATTAGCCTAATATCTTGGAAGCAGGCACCTCCTGCATCTAAAACCTCAGCTCAAGAAACATCGCCTTGTCGGCTGTTGTCCCCCTCAGCAGTTGATCCTTTGATGAATTTGAAAAGCCATTTTCTGTCATTTCAGACACTTTTGAATGGTAGGCTTCACAGGTCTGCCTCCTTGCCATCGTGCATCTGATTACTTTCGTACAGATCATAATCCTTGCTGCCTGTTAGAAAGTTAAGGGGGAGATATCATGCTTATTGTATCCCCCGGCTGTGGCCATTGTAAAGCTGAAGAAAAGCTAAGTCACTAATGTATCCACAGAGCTTTGATCAAAAGTTTATGGCTGAAGTAGGGTTGGTGTTCTTGGGTAAGGGAGCTAACACAACAAGCCACAACTTTATTAAGTACACTTCCAGGATGTTTTGGAATAACAGCCCAAGGTCATAAAACTTAACCTGCTCAGCCTCATTTGGATGAAGATTGGATGAAGAGGTAATCATTTGTGGCTATTCTCTTGGGTTGCAGCAGAACTCTACTCCAGTTTTTGGGACTCCTACCTGATTATGGGATAAGGGATGCGGGTGGCGCTGTGGGTTAAACCACAGAGCCTAGGACTTGCAGATCAGAAGGTCAGCGGTTCAAATCCCCGCAACGGGGTGAGCTCTCGTTGCTCGGTCCCTGCTCCTGCCAACCTAACAGTTCGAAAGCACGTCAAAGTGCAAGTAGATAAGCAGGAAGGTAAACGGCGTTTCTGTGCGCTGTTCTGGTTCACCAGAAGCGGCTTGGTCATGCTGGCCACATGACCCAGAAGCTGTACGCCGGCTCCCTCAGCCAATAAAGCGAGATGAGCACCACAACCCCAGATTCAGCCACGACTGGACCTAATGGTCAGGGGTCCCTTTACGTTTACCTTTACCTGATTGTGGGAGTGGCCTTTGTTGCATTCTTTGGCTATTTAAATGGTCTACATCAGGGGCCAGCAAACTTTTTCAGCAGGGGGCCAGTCCACTGTCCCTCAGACCTTGTGGGCGGCTGGACTATATATATATATATATATATATATATATATATTGGGGGGATGAACAAATTCCTGTTCCCCACAAATAACCCAGACATGCATTTTAAATAAAAGCACACATTCTACTCATGTAAAGACACGCTGATTCCCAGACCGTCTGTGTGCCGGATTTAGAAGGCGATTGGGCCAGATCCAGGCCCCAGGCCTTATTTTGCCTACCCATGGTCTAGATGCTGGAAAGCAAAAGAAAGAAATCACCACAGAACATGAAAGCTTTTCCAGAGTTGCCTTTTTGTACATCAGAATTGCTGAATCGTGGCACCTGGTAGCTGACAGAGCCCCACATAGCTGTGGCTAAGGACAACATTATTTTGGCTGGCAACATCTCTACAAAGCTCTTAAAATTGTCCTATACAAAATAACTGAGCTGCAATGCGTTGGACAGCAATGATTTGAAGAGGTGCAGGACCCAAAGTAGAGAATGTTATTGCTCCTTTAGGGTCTTTCCCCCATTTCCCCATAGGTTGGGGAGAGTGTCCTGAGGTGGGGCTGATTTTTTGCAGAGCCCTTATGTCACTTTATGTGCTCTTTCTTTACCCTCCCCACCCCAGTAATTTCTGCATTAATCTGAGGGAATCTTCAGGGAAATCGCCCATCTCTACCCTGTTTGAGCACATACCGTATCTTCCCCAGTAGCAGCACTGTGCAGGCCTACCTATAGACATTACTAAGTGAAGAACAACTGATTAATGTCAGCACAAACAATATGCATGATTTTTTTCTGGAATGCTGCTTCACCAGGTTTCTCATTATAGAAATGTCCAGAGGAAGAAATTATATCTTATCCTTTCTCTTCTGTCTATAATGCCATTGCTCATGCAACCGGTTTTGTTTTGTTGTTTTTCTGCAAGCATTTCTAGCCTTGTCTGCTGATACTCTATGCACAGTAATCAGTAGTAGCAGAATATTTCCTCCCCCCCCCCCAAAAGTGCTGGGACTCCTTGAATATAACCTTTCAGTGCCCTGTTCAGTGCCTGAGTTATTTGGTAAAAATGTCTGTGGATTGGAAACCAGTAAATGCTATGTAAGTAGTTCCACTGGGAATATTTGTAATTACTTGTATACCACACTATGCTCTCCCAAATAGGAGGTGTGGGGAGGTAAGGCAGGACTCACACACTCATTGCCACTGCAGTGCTGCTTTGTGGAAACTTATAGCTAAGAAGGATTTATGCCAGGCATGTGCAAATTCCATTTCGGGGGCCTAATCCAGCCCACTGGTTGGTTTAATCCTGTTTCTGTGGCAGTTAGTTTCCTGGGGTAAAATCCTAAAAAAAAAGTCAACAACTTTGGTTGGCCCTTTGGCCTTCACTTCATCAAATCTGGCCCTCTTTGAAAAAAGTTTGGACACCACTGATTTATGTTTTCTGTCCTTTCTGTTTTTCAATGCCCATCTGCGTGTTTCCTTGGTAGGAAACATCTTTTTGACCAGTAGCGTTTTCTGGTACTGAGGTAAGGTATGTGCTTGAAGGAGTAAAACATGAAGTTGCCTACCAGGTGGTTCTGGAATTGTGCCAACATGATTAGCTAGGAAACTCTACAGGTGCTTGTTCTTTGTACAAAGTAGCCTTCCCAAATCTGGTGTCTTCTGAATATCTTGGACTACAACTCTCATTGGACCCAGCCAGCGTGGCTGATGATCAGAGATGGTGTTAGTTGTAACTCAAAACATCTGCTTGGGGAAGGCTAATATAATTCACACATTGCCATAAAGACCTGGTGGACATAGAATTGCCTTTGTGAATAAAAATAAACTGTAACATCTCTGCATAATTTCACTGATGCTGAGTCTCGTTTGGGGTAGAGTGGAGTATAGATTTCTGGACTTATCCCGTGAGTGAATTGTGTGTAACTCCTGAATAACTTCTCCAGAATGATCAGATATTGTTAATTGTTGCTGAGATGCATGCTGGTCCAGCACAGAGGTTAATACATACCACCAAATCAGCACCCAGATAGCTGGTGATATAGTGTACTTCAAAACGTTAATCACATCTCTCATTAATATTATGATCTGCAAATTAGCTCTTATCCTAGGCTGTCTGAAACATCTGAATAATAATTTTCAGTTCAGTCTACAATAAATCTCTGTTGGTTAGGTTCACTGGAGAGAGCTACATAATTGGAACAGGCTTGTTTATCCATAATTAAGTTTTAAACTACTTTGTTTGAAAATAATAAAATGAAATTGGCTTCAATCCAAGTCGTCACCCTGAACATATATGTGTCCTGATTGAGCTGGTTTCTGTGGTTTGCTAGAGTGCTGTTACTGAAAACAGTGACAATGGCAGCCTTCAATGAGATATTTAGTATCAAAGTTAACATGATAATAATAAAAAAAGAGTTTACAAGAAGAATGATGTCATTGCAAGAAAGTTTGGGTTTTGCTAGTAAATTCATTAGCTTGCAGAAGAGTGGAGGTCCATCAATGTGCTATATTTGGCCTAGCAAGCATAATAACTTTCATTGCCAGGAATAGTGATGAGTGAAGAAAAGCACTGCGTGGCTCTTAGATCAAAATGTCTAGATTAAAAATGGTAGATTAGGCAATAAGTCATAAAATGGGTGGCCTAACGTTCAGGATGAAGTTACAGGCAGACTAGTAAGTTACAAGAAGGCAATGATGGCCCACCAACTTGGATGGCTTTCAAAGAGGATTAGGCAAATTAATGGAGGAGAAGGGCTTCCGGTGACTACTAGGACAGAATAGCTACGCTCTGCCTCCACAGGTGGAGGCGGCAATACTCCCGAATGTTGTTGTTGTTGTTGTTTAGTCGTTTAGTCATGTCCGACTCTTCGTGACCCCATGGACCAGAGCACGCCAAGCACTTCTGTCTTCCACTGCCTCCCGCAGTTTAGTCAAACTCATGCTGGTAGCTTCGAGAACACTGTCCAACCATCTCCTCCTCTGTCGTCCCCTTCTCCTTGTGCCCTCCATCTTTCCCAACATCAGGGTCTTTTCCAGGGAGTCTTCTCTTCTCATGAGGTGGCCAAAGTATTGGAGCCTCAGCTTCAGGATCTGTCCTTCCAATGAGCACTCAGGGCTGATTTCCTTAAGAATGGACAGGTTTGATCTTCTTGCAGTCCATGGGACTCTCAAGAGTCTCCTCCAGCACCATAATTCAGCGATCAGCCTTCTTTGGATCACTGCCTTGCCGTGGCGAAGGGGCTTGAATAACTCAGAGAAGCTATGAACTATGTCGAACAGGGCACCCAAGATGAACAGGTCATAGTGGAGAGTTTTGACCAAACGTGATCTACCTGGAGGAGGAACCGGCAAGCCACTCCAGTATCCCTGCCAAGAAAACTCTATGGACAAAGACAACAGGCATACTCCCGAATACCAGCTGCCATAAATCACAGGAGGGGAGACATGCTCTTGTGCTCGAATCCTGCTGGTTGGTCTCCCACAGGCATCTTGTTGGCCACTGTGAGAACAAGATGCTTCTCCTGAATGGGGTAACTGTGCCCCTGAAGGAACAGGTACGCAGCCTGGGAGTCATTTTTTACTCACAGCTGTCCATGGAGGCGCAGGTCAATTCTGAGTCCAGGGCAGCTGTCTACCAGCTCCACCTGGTACGCAGGCTAAGACCCTACCTGTCCGCAGACTGTCTCGCCAGAGTGGTGCATGCTCTAGTTATCTCCCACTTGGACTACTGCAGTGCGCTCTACATGAGGCTACATTTTAATGTGACCCGGAAACTACAGCTAATCCAGAATGTGGCAGCTAGACTGGTGTCTGGGATTGGCCGCCGAGACCACATAACACCAGTCCTGAAAGACCTACATTGGCTCCCAGTGTGTTTCCAGGCACAATTCAAAGTGTTGGTGCTGACCTTAAAAGCCATAAACAGCCTCAGCCCAGTAGATCTGAAGGAGCATCTCCACCCCCATCGTTCTGCCCTGACACTGAGGTCCAGCTCCGAGGGCCTTCTGGCGGTTCCCTCACTGCAAGAAGTGAAGTTACAGGGAACCAGGCAGAGGGCCTTCTTGGTAGTGGCGCCCGCCCTGTGGAATGCCCTCCCACCAGATGTCAAAGAAATAAACAACTTTCTGACTTTTAGAAGACATCTGAAAGCAGCTCTGTTTAGGGAAGCTTTTAATATTTGATGAATTATTGTATTTTAATATTTTGCTGGAAGCTGCCCAGAGTGGCTGGGGAAACCCAGTCAGATGGGCTGGGTATCTGATATTTGAGAAGGTTCAAAGCCTGGAAGTTTTGGCCAAAATGTTGACTTGCTGATGCTCTGGGGGTGCACCTCAATCTCATGCAAAGTCATTGACCTAAGCAACGGTCGCTAGTGCGAAAAAGGGTTTTAAAATGTTATCAGGACTGTATGAAAACTGCGTCATTTTTTAATGAACCAAATTGAGAGAATTAATATTTCTTAAATTAAAATGCTTCAGTTTTGTGATAACCTTTCGGAATGTGTGTAAAATGAGAAAATGTAGACCCTGTGTGTGTCATTTAAATGTCCAGGCTTGCATTTGTAAAGATGGCATTTCGGGACTCTTATCAGATCTGTTGCTTTTTATTCTCAAGGAGGCATCAGTTGTATTTCAAATATTCACTAAAATTTCACACAGAACATTCTACCTTAGATCCATTAACTCCCAGGAAATTTTCCCATAGTAGAAACGTCTACAGAGAATTGATTTGGTTTTGTTTCACATAAGTATTAAAGTCTATAAACTGTGTATTGAACTTCCTGCCTTCTCAATGAAAAATGCATTTTTTCTCTGAGGCTTTTAATGAAAAACACACTGTCAGACAGTTTTGCTTTGGAAGCTATAAACTAACTGGTCCTGCTTGTACACAGCAGGTTCTGAGTGAGACTATTCCATGAGCTTATATATATATATATATATATATATATATATATATATATGTTGTGCTATTTAAGTATTACAGAAAACATTATAACATTTTTAGTTTTGTTTAGTGATTGATGCATATAACAGTAGATGATTGTACACTCAGCAGTATGCCATTTATTTTGTTTGCAAAGCAATATGCATGCCCGTGGACTTTGATGTGGTTATTTATTTAGGCTGCAATGCTATATGTATGCGGTCACCAATTAAAGTCAGTGGGGTTTTCTTCTGAGTAGACAAGCATAGACCTGGACTGCTTATCTAGTCCAGCACGTTTGAATTACTAATATGAATGTGATGCACTTAGCAAAGAAACCATCAAAGATTCCCAGTGCCATAAATACTCTTCCATCCAGCAGCACATGAGTAAATGGAAGAATAGCGTGGCACTTTCAGGTTGCTCCATAACTTGTTTCACTGTTGTTTTCTTAATTTGCAGCTTTTATAAGGTCCTTTATGAAGTTAGTCCCCCCCCCCCCCCGAGTTAACTGGCCCAACCTCAACAGGATATGTGGCAAGGTCAGGACATTTTGGCCCACTGTGCCTTCTCAAAACACCAATGCAAAGTTTTTTTTTTCATTCAAGAAATTGTGGGTGGTAAGTCATTTAAGTAAGGCAAGCCAACTGCCCCATCTCCATACCAAAAAGTTCAGTTAAACTGAACGTTTCGCTACACATTCTTTTGGTGTGGCTCTATTCTCATGACTGACTTGGAGAAAATTTAATTCTGTAGTAATTTAAAGCAGTCTCCATGTGCTGGCTAGTAGTAATAGTTGTTGTTCTTCACTGGCCTTTAATTGGAAAAAAAAATTAGTTATTAAGTTTCTATCACTGATGGGAAAACGTATTTTAGAACGAGATCAATTGAAAGCCGTTGAGTATGGGTGTGGAAATCCCAAGAGTTAAAACTTCACAGATGCCAATGGATCTCAAGGATGATTGAATTTAGCTGCTTTTATGAAATTTGTTGGCCTTAGGCAGGAGTAAAATCAAATATATTTTTTCTTCTAGTGCTTCTGGAAACAATGATAATTGTTAATGAGAGAAATGAACTAAGAGGGGGGGAAGCAGTCCAAAGATTAAAGAATGAAGGGCAGAACCTTTGTTAACCGAGTATATATTATTTGCATAATGCCTTAGACATTCTGTACCTTGAGTCAAAATTTCTTTAATTGCATTTATTTATGTCTAACCCAAATAACAATCTTCCTTCATTCTTGATAAATGTTGGGTGTTTTCCAAATGCAGCAGTTAGTTCTGCATATTTGAAGTTTTAAAAAGAGGGACCAATGAGCAAACCTGTTTCTTTTAAAGATAAAATACATCTAAAGTGTTATAGCAGAAAATAAGAACGAGCATTTACTTCAAGTCAGCCGATTAATTTAATAGTGTCTGGCTTCTCATGAGGTTATCTCAGAGCTACATGCAAATAGAATAGTGAGTCTTTAACTGCAGACAGAGACCATTTCATGAGTAGATCAAATGTCACAAGAATGACTTTTACCAAAAGTTAATGTCAGGGTTCAGTGACTTGTCCGGACAGGAAGACCTTCCCATTTTGTGCTCTTCCCAAGCAAAGTTCACAAACAAAATAGCTTAATTAACAAAAGGAATGATGCACAACAAAAATCCTAGTTCATTATTTTATCCACACGTTTGTGTGTGTGTCTATGTGTATCATATCTGAAATCTGTCTCCATCCATGAAACTCAGTACAGTGGTACCTCGGGTTACATACGCTTCAGGTTACGTATGCTTCAGGTTACACACTCTGCTAACCCAGAAATAGTGCTTCAGGTTAAGAACTTTGCTTCAGGATAAGAACAGAAATCGGGCTCCGGCGGTGCGGCAGCAGCAGGAGGCCCCATTAGCTAAAGTGGTGCTTCAGGTTAAGAACAGTTTCAGGTTAAGAACAGACCTCCAGAACAAATTAAGTACTTAACCTGAGGTACCACTGTATAGAAATTTCATTCTTTTTAATCTTCAGAGCAACTCAACTGCACTCAAAAGCAACGGGGGTTGATGTAGTCAGAGGTGTGTCCTCTCTAAGGAGGAGGAAGTGAGGCAGTATTTGCCAATTCCTCCTTATCTCTGCAGTCCCCAGTACCCAGAAACATTCACTGCAAAAATTAAAGAGATATTTTTGTTTTCTATTTAGCCTCCTCAATACATCAGGTGGATCTGCGGAGCTCTTTGTTGCCGTACTCCATAAGAGATTAGGCTCTGGACTCCGGCCAGTAGGTCTGAGCCAGCACTAATATAATTCACAACTGGGAGAATACAATCAATTAATCAATACTATAATTTGGAACTGACCATGACACTAACACTCACAGCTATTAGATTCACTAACTGACACCATTTAGGATTAATGAGGTAGCAAGAGCAGACAAACTAAGATTCGTTTAAATACTTTTTTGTTCCAGGATCAAACTGCCCACTCTATTTAGTCATTTTTTAAGTTGTATGTGTCAGTATTGGAAATTGCAAATTAGTTTAACGCTGATGGATGGGAAGCCAACTCTTTTACAGATGCAATTTGTTGTTTGTTTGGAGTATGCTAATTTTATTGTTCACTAGACCTGCATTATATCACTCACCCGCGATACAACAATTGTCTTAACTTGGAATTGCCTGTGGTGCCTGTGGTGCCTGTGGTATCAAATATCTGTAAGAAATGCACCCTGCTGTGAATATCAGTGGCAATAATAAGGCAGGGCCTTATCAACTTTCCCAGAAACCCCTCGAGGCAATTAGAATCAATTGTGTAAACTTTTGAAATACAATACCTTCCCACTTGTAACCCCAGGGGATGGGCGATCTCAAGCCAAAGGTCATCTTAAAAAAGTTGTATACTTGTAGTGACAATTAGCTGTACATGTCAGAGCTGGGTTGTGAATTATACAATGGCAGGTGCAAAATGCAAGATACATATGTAATCAATGGGGTATTCACAACTATCTGACTTTGAGAAGACATCTGAAGGCAGCCCTGTACTGGGGAAAATTTAATGTCTGATGTTTTACAATTTTTATGTGCTGTAAGTCACTTATTATTTATTATTATTATTATCACCATCATCATTACCATCATCACCTTTGTTGTTGTTGTTTAGTCATGTCTGACTCTTTGTGACCCCATGGACCAGAGCACACCAGGCACTCCTGTCTTCCACTGCCTCCCGCAGTTTGGTCAGACTCATGCTGGTAACTTCGAGAATGCTATCCAACCATCTCGTCCTCTGTTGTCCCCTTCTCCTTGTGCCCTCCATCTTTCCCAACATCAGGGTCTTTTCCAGGGAGTCTTGTCTTCTCATGAGGTGGCCAAAATATTGGAGCCTCAGCTTCACGATCTGTCCTTCCAGTGAGCACTCAGGGCTGATTTCCTTCAGAATGGATGCATTTGATCTTCTTGCAGTCCATGGGACTCTCAAGAGTCTCCTCCGGCACCATAATTCAAAAGCATCAATTCTTCAATGATCAGCCTTCTCTATGGTCAAGCTCTCACTTCCATACATCACTACTGGGAAAACCATAGCTTTAACTATACAGGCCTTTGTTGGCAAGGCGATGTCTCTGCTTTTTAAGATGCTGTCTAGGTTTGTCATTGCTTTTCTCCCAAAAAGCAGGCGTCTTTTAATTTCGTGACTGCTGTCACCATCTGCAGTGATCATGGAGCCCAAGAAAGTAAAAACTCTCACTGCCTCCATTTCTTCCCCTTCTATTTGCCAGGAGATGATGGGCCCAGTGGCCATGATCTTTTTTTGATGTTGAGCTTCAGACCATATTTTGCGCTCTCCTCTTTCACCTCATTAAAAGGTTCTTTAATTCCTCCTCACTTTCTGCCATCAAGGTTGTGTCATCTGCATATCTGAAGTTGTTGATATTTCATCCAGCAATCTTAATTCCGGTTTGGGATTCATCCAGCCCAGCCTTTCGCATGATGAATTCTGCATATAAGTTAAATAAGCAGGGAGACAATATACAGCCTTGTCGTACTCCTTTCCCAATTTTGAACGAATCAGTTGTTCCATATCCAGTTCTAACTGTAGCTTCTTGTCCCACATAGAGATTTCTTAGGAGACAGATGAGGTGATCAGGCACTCCCATTTCTTTAAGAACTTGCCATAGTTTGCTGTGGTCGACACAGTCAAAGGCTTTAGTTCCCTCCAAATATTTTGGACGTCAACTCCCTCTAGCACCAGCCATAGTTCTGCATATATATATATATATATTTGGAAGGCACTGTAGCTCTCAGTCGCTTTCCACTGCGACCTTGCACTTTACAAATAACCTCATAACTCTGTGGTTTCCCAGACTCACTTGTATACTTCCATCCAGAGGGTTTTAGTCTGTTAAAAGAGAAAAAGAACTATTAAACAAAGTAATAGTGCATATCCGTCTTACGTAGAACTTAAATACTTGCTAGAATAACCCATTAGCCTTATTTAAATAACTGTTACCATTCTGTCACATAAGTACTTGATCAGAAATTCTGAAAATTGTAAAAAGTTGACTCTTAACATAAAAACAACAACAATGAAATGCCATATGCTTGAAAACAAGCCCTCGGGTGTACATGTGAACTCATCCTTAAACCACTAGACTGCAGAACTGTGCAAATAAGCATAGGACAAAGAGGCTCTCCATTTTTAACACAACATACTGTGACTTTCCAGAAAGGGGCTGTCAAAATGAACACTGTCAAATGTTCTCCTACCTTAGTAACCCTTTTTATTCCTAGAGGGAACAGATCAGTCTTTTGTTAGACGTCTACAGCAAGCTTTCTGAAGCTGCTGTGTGTTACAGCTGGGCCACCCAATGCTGATAAATTCTTGGATCAAGTGTATGTATTTTGAATTATTATCATTATTATTATTATATATTGTCAGTGTTACTGAAAAGGAAAAAAAGGTTCTGACCTCCTTTTTACTCCTTTGCCTAGTCCTCAGACCTTAGTTGGCACAAAGGAGTCTTTGAGAAAGAGTATTCTTGCAGAGTATTGCTACTTTTATTCTTAAAAAGTCTTCTCCAACCACGACCGACAGCTTTTACACACATCAAACGCAACCAGCTTTCTACCATCCAACCAACCCACACACAACACTAACACTGACCACTCTATATATACAGGTACAATTTGATGAAAGGTTGCATGAGCCATTGTAGGCCGCTGAATCACGCTGACTTAGTTCTTTTAGCATTAAAGAAACAGCGGCCAATTTTTAGCCGTGACATATATTTCAGCACATGTGGTGTTTGGTTTAACAGAAAAATTGTAGAGTTGGAAGTTACCCCCCCCCAAGGGTCATCAAGTCCAACCCCCTGCAATGCAGGAATCTCAGCTAAAGCATCCAGGACAGATGGCCATCCAACGTCTGCTTTAAAACCTCCTGAGCGAGACTAGACAGTGAAACAGCTCTTACCGTCAGAAAGTTATTCCTGATCTTTCTTTAACTTGACGCCACTGGTTTGAGTCCTCTATTCTAGAGCAAAAGAAAACAAGTTTGTTCCACCTTCCATGTGACAGCCGTTGAGATATTTGAAGATGGCTCTCATGTCTCCTCTTGTTCTCATCACTTCCAGTATATAAATGTATATATTGATATTTATGGCATGGTATAAATTTTGTTGTTGCAACAGATGAAAATGCAGCAGATGGAATATGAAGAGAGAGTCATGTTCAGCATAGGGGGTTATGTTGCTGAAAGAAGATGCTCAAGGATTTTTATTTCAATTTAATTATTCCTTCATTTTATGCTATCTTTTGCATGTCAGTCAATTGCGTTGAGCAAAAACTTTTTTTTTTACCAGCTGAAAGCCTTCATTCAAATCATGTCCCCCTATAAATTTTATGAACATGTAAAAATGGTTCCCCGTGGTGCAGCTGAAAACTTGCAACAGGAAATGTCAAGCTATGTGGGTTATTCTCACTAAGCCTGTTGGAAGTCATATACCTCCCGAGACACAAACAAAAAGTGTGTTAAATATTTTCTTCTTGTTCTAGTTAAAGGTCAAGGTAAAGGGACCCCTGACTGTTAAGTCCAGTCGCAGATGACCCTGGGGTTGCGGTGCTCATCTCGCTTTACTGGCCGAGGGAGCCAGCGTTTGTCTGCAGACAGTTTTTCCGGGTCATGTGGCCAGCATGACTAAGCCATTTCTGGCGAACCAGAGCAGCGCACGGAAACACCGTTTACTTTCCCGCCAGAGTGGTACCTATTTATCTACTTGCTTTCGAACTGCTAAGTTGCCAGGAGCAAGAACCAAGCAACAGGAGCCCACCCCGTAGCAGGGATTTGAACTGCCAACCTTCCGATCGGCAAGCCCTAGGCTCTAGTTAGCTTGTGCATAAAAGTGAAGCAAAACAGGAAGGTGCCCTGCCAGCACCACCCTACCATTAATGTCCCCTTACTTGCTGAATCTGCCTTTATCTGGGTCATGTGGCAGCACCCGCAAAGCAACAATGACCATGGGTCAAAGAGAGATCTTGCAGATCACACAAAATCTCACAAGATTTCCACGAGATCTCACCAGAAGATGCCACCATGAGATGGAGATGGGGGAAAGCTATGGGGGCGCTGTCCAAGGTGGCTTCCTCAGCCTGTCTAATGGGCAGGGGAGCACTAATGCTAAGGTAACTTAGTAATGAATGAATGAATGAATGAATGAATCTTTATTTTGTCAGCCATCAACCAAAGCAATAAAACAACAGTACGATATACAGTGGTGCCTCGCAAGACGAAATTAATTCGTTCTGCGAGTTTTTTCGTCTTGCGAAGCAACCCAAAATCCAAAAACCCCCAAAAAAGTTTTAGAAGTTTAACTTACCAAATGGCTGCAAAAGAAGTATTGGAAAAGCTTCAAAAATCACCAAAGTCTTCAAGCAATGCACCCTGGGTATTAACGGTTTTAAGAAAAAGGAAACAAACTTGCAAGATGTTTTCGTCTTGCGAAGCAAGCCCATAGGGAAATTTGTCTTGCGAAGCAACTCAAAAAACGAAAAACTCTTTCGTCTTGCGAGTTTTTCGTCTTGCGAGGCATTTGTCTTGTGAGGTACCACTGTACAAAGAATAGAAATAAAAAGTCAATTATATAAAATACATTTTAGGGTTTTGAATCAATAGCCAAATAGTGGACCTTATGCTAATTGCCCCAGCTAAAAACCTTGCAACCTTTACTGTCATCTGCTCATCTTGATCTGCCAAGAAAAAGGACACTGTGGCAGTGGTTGGGCAACTCAGAATGAACAATAAAATAGGAGTGATAATCTCATTCCTCAAGTAACTTAGTCATGTTAGCTGTGCGAACACTGAGTTGTATTTTATTCTTGTACATTATTTTATTCTTGTACATTAGGGTCCACACATGACGGGGTCAAGAGGAGGAGGAGTAGTAGTAATAATAATAATAATAATAATTTATTAATACCCTGCCCATCTGGCTGGGTTTCCCCAGCATGCATATATTCTGCTTCATGGTGACTGATTTATTAGAAAGTGTGGACACTGACCTAAATCAGAATGCTGATTAATACTGCATGTTGACATAAACTGCTGAGACTCTAATCCTTCAGTAAATACATGGAGCATTCTGCATCACTCTTGGATGAGACTGAGGAAAGATCTACGTCTGTGTGTGTGTTTTCTGGCCTCATTCAAACCTTGAAGCTAGGTTCTAGCACATTATGCATCAAAGCTTTAGCTTCTCAGCAAGCCCAGAGGACTAAACTCTGTTGTTCAATGGCAACAATGATATTGCAGTTAAAGTCTACCTGAGTATTGTCAGGCAAATTCACTAGCCATTTCTTTTTCATTAAGCCCTATAAAGCTCTGGGCCTCTTAGCTTTCTTTTCAGTGAGCAATGTTTGACTGGTGAGGACTCACTTTTGGTCTTCTCACTGCTGACTGTGATCCCTACTTGTCTTTGACCAGACCCGCACTGTCATCAAAGAAGCAACCCAGTATTACTTATTTGATACTGTGAATTTGATCACTTCTGGACTTTAACTATGTTTCTGTCTCTGGATGCTCTGATTGGTGTTTGCCCAAAGTTAACCTTCTGCCTAGTTCTGAGGATGCACCTTCCTCTGATTCTTTAGATCATGGACTGCCTTCTCTGAAACTTAACCTTGCATATTCTGGCACGTGCCCCTGGTCTCTACACACAGACATGCACATGCACACACACACACAACCTGATGAATCCTTAACACTAGCATTCCATGTCCCTTGTCAGAAATCCAGCCCTGTAGGTCTTCTAAATTTATAGCAATGGGGCTTCATTTCTGCCATATCCTTAAGCACTGTCACTCTAAAGCCAAGATAGTCTCGAATCGTTTAGCATCAGTCATACAGAACTTTGAAGTGGTACTAGAACTCTCAACTATCCACATGCTTGGTTTGATTCCCCCCCCCCCACTGTGTGCTGAGATCTTTTCTTAAAAATAATTATCAGAGTTCATGGATCTGATCTCTTGTGTTAAACAGAGGCATTAAAAAGCTTCGTATCGAAGCTATCTGTTCTTCCATTTTCCCCACTTGCGCTTGAAAGTACTTCTCTAGAGCTGCCAAACCAGCCAATCTGCTCCATTTTTGATCATTGCTAATTTGATTAAGCTTTTGCTACACTTGTGTTTGCTCAAAGGCATGAGAGAGTAGGCTGGTTTTGATCTTATCAGTCTGGCATAGATATGTACATGCTTTCTTTTCCTTCAGGCGAATGCACTTGCAACTCTTTACCAGTTTGAGGGATTGGGAATGGGTGCAGGATTACACGTCTTCCAGCAAACCCTTCCACTCTCGTGTGTACATCATTCTATTGTCTGCCCACCACCCTTGATTGTGGTTTGGTATTAAATATGTGCATCAGTGTTAATATGCATCAGTGTTGATATGAATAACACAAATGGTTGCACCTGTAACATAGCATTTAAAATCTGGGGATGGGATGGAAGGAGGGAGAAAAATTGTGTATAAGGAAGGGAAAGGTAGAGAAAGAGCACTTTTGTAGCCGCCTGTTCCTTCTGTAACTATGGTTAAGGGCAGGGAACATTACATTTGTACTGGCCCAAAGGATTTTCCTGGTTTCTTAACAAAAATCTGGCTCAGAGCCTATGGAGCAGGGGTCAGCAAACTAAGGCACGGGGGCCAGATGCAGCCCACCAGGCTCAATCTGGCCCATGAACCTTGCGGACCCTGCAGTCCGCTTGGCCAGTCGCTGTGGTAAACCAGCATGTCGCAGAGGCCTCACCACACAGGGACTGACTTCTGCGATACTGGCATGGCTTCAGATTGGCTACAGGAAGCTCCTGCAGCCAATCTGAAGCCACGGATGCCTCTGGGTGGGCGGCGATGCTGGCGTGGCTTCGGATTGGCTGCAGGAAGCTCCTGCGACCAATCCAAAGCCACAGATGCCTCTGGACAACACCCCTTCCTTCCTGCTGAGGCAGCCGTGTATGGCCAAGAGCTGAGTGGAAAGAAGTGGCAGCGGTGGGGAGGCTACCTCCACTGCCCAGGCCAGCGGCATGGGCTCTGCACCCCATGGACCCCTGGCCAAGGCAGACGACGATGACGACTCTGCCAATGACAAGGCTGTGTCGACGGCTGCGGCGTGAGTGGCAGTAGGGGTCCTTTTGGGAGACGGGGGGTCCTTTTGGGAGGGGGGTGCTTTCGGGAGAGGATGGATCTGGCCCCCCACAAGGTCTGAAGAACACTGGACCGACCCCCTCCTGAAAATGTTTGCTGACCACTGCTATGGAGTATAAAGGCTGCTATAGACGTGAAAGCCTCGTAGTATCATATCAGACAGTCCATTTTGAATTTTGGATTTCTTCCTGGATTTTGGATTCCCAACCGGAAGCTCCTATATAATGAAGTCTCCATTATTCTTCTTTAGAGATTAAACCACTGTGTGTGTAGCTTCATCCCGCTTTCATTTCTTGAAGCTCATTCAAGTCTTCCTACTGCACATATGAACATGTGTGTCCATATACTAAAACATTGCAAAAGGGCAAATTCTGTGTAACGGTGCACATAGTTACCTTTGGGTGGTGTTTTACTAATGTGAAAGAGCACATTTGTGACACTGTATATAAGCAATCTTGATGCAATTATACTTGCCAAGATTGCTTTTTTTGCTGTGTTTTATATATGGAAATGGATAACATAATGGGAGTGAAAGCTGCACAAAACCGGAGTAGCTGAAAACGGTGAATGCTCCAATTCTTGAATTGAATTCCCTGCAAGAAATGTAATTGTGCTCAAAAATACTATAAATGCTTAATAATTAGGGTGTGTTATATCTGCTGGGGGGGGGGGGAAGCGGAGAGAGAGAGATCAGAAGACAAAAATTAAGGTCTGTGGAATGGCAAAAAATATCTGCCACAAGATTACAGAGAAGATTTCTTGAGTGCCAATAAAAAATCAATCCAGAAACTTGACAGGTATAATTGGGAAGTAACCCTTATTAAGTTCAACTCTCAGGGACTGCCTCTCCCCATATAAACCAACCCTGGACCCTGTGATCACCATCTGAGGCCATTCTTCATGTGCCACCTCCATGTGAGGTTCAGAGGGCAACAACCTAAGAATGGGCCTTCTCTGTGGTGGCTTCCTTATTGTGAAATGATCCCTACAAGGAGGCTTGCCTGACGCCTTCACTACATATCTTTAGGAGCCAGGCTCCCAAGCCTTTGGCTAGCTGAACAATCTATGGTATTTTAATCTGTGTTCGGGGTATTGTTTTTGTTTGTTACTATAGTATGGATTTTTGTGTTTGTAAATTGCAAACTGCCCTGTGATCTTCGGATGAAGGGCAGTGTATAAATTCCAATAATAACAATAACAATAACAATAACTACTCTATTAGATTCACATCCTTAAACATTGAATTGTCACCTGCATTCTCAGACCTGTCTTCTGGCTAGGACAAGCAATACATCATCTCAAAGCTGAAATGCATAATTTGTTCACCAGTAATCAGACCTCCTTTAGTAGCTACAGTGACCCATTAGCCCTGCTGCATATGTAAAGATGCAGTAATCCAATGAACAAACACGCCAGCATTCTGCCAAGAGAGAGAGATATTAAATAGCTGTCAAAACAGTTTGTAAACATTTTCAAGTCCTATCAAAATAGTCTTTTGACACAGTATCTTGTTACAGCCTTCTTTAGTGCGGAATATGTTTCAAAATGATTACGTAGACTGGTGATTATGACTCATAAACAAAAAATAGTAGTAGTCTGAATGTGCAGAGGCAGTGAATGAGTGTTGGGTGAGTGTGTAGCTCGTTTTAGAGGATCTGTTTTGAATGTAAAAGATCCCAGGTTCTGACCCTGAGATGCAAGCAGCTGGCAAGGCTGCCCTGGGTGGAAGAAAAGGGGAGCCGAAAAGAGCACAAGGAGCATTGATATTTTTTTAAAAGGGCTTTGTAGGCCCATGTCTAATCTTTCCCTTTTCTAAAATTTATTTATTGGTGTGTGTCTTTCCTTTTTGTAAATCTACCGAAGAATGAAATAAAATTTGGATTAACAGCTTGGAGGGTTTGCCAAAGAGCTCCAGAAACTCTCTCCAGCAGCTACGGTTCTCCTCTGCTCCTGGGTGTCTTCTTGGGCAGCCCTGGTTCTGCTAAGTCCCTGCAGTGTTAGTTCCCTCTTGGTTTAGAAAACTATCACATGATAGGCCCCAACTCTTCCTTCAGGGCCAGAGGGGTTTCTTGTCCTCCCTTCTCCAACTCAGCTTCTCTCAATTTATAGCAGCTGAAGCACAAGCTCAGCAATACTCTCAGACAGCTACTAGGCCCCAAAGATTGAACTAAGTAGGCAAAGCCACGAAATATCTCCAGACCTGCAGAAGAACAGTGAGATAAAAGTATGTGCCTGAACCTTTTCCAGTCTTGTCCAGTTTACTAAATCTTGACAAATCTACTGAAAGCCATGTTGAAAAATACATTCCAGTAAGATAAATTTCCTGAAAACTTGCCTTACATTCTCCATTTGCAAAGCTTTTCTCCCGCCAAGTATAATGTACTAAAATGCATAAACTGGAGTAAAGTGCGAATAAAAATTCATATATTAGTGAAAATAACACACACAAAAATGTGTTATATTAGGGGAAATTATTTTGCAAAAACATTTATATTAGAAGAAATATGCACTGAAATGCTGATTAATTTTCCCGATGACTTTAAAAACAAAAATCACAAACTGATGTGAATATGTGGAGAACTGAAATTAATATTGGAAAAATGAGAAACTATGAGAAACCTTAATTTGCTCATCCCTAATGTGGGAAGGGGTTTTTACTAAACAATTTTCAAACCAGAGTTAGTGCCTCTCCTCCAGTTCCCAAACATCTTTCCCATCACACATTTCTATGTACCATAAAGAAATGGTTCCACATAGCTGAGAAAATCTGAGGTGTGCAAATTCTTCCTCTAAAGAGTCTGGTTCAATGCAGCCTTCCCTGTTTTATTAAACCATATGTGCCATATTAACTCTGTTCAAGTTATTGCTCACCAATTTTGTTGTTGACAGAAATGCTCATTGAACTCCAGCGGCAGCTTTTCAAATAATAGACTTCACTAGAACTCTGCTGCAACCATAGAATGATATGAATAACGTTAAGATTTGATGAAATGGTTTTCTTATGTTGCTTAATGACAATGTGGCTTATGCAAGTATCCCAAGTTTCCATTAAGGGATATTTTGAATCACTTCAATAAATCTTCAGATGATTTTCAGATATCACTTAATGCCTTCCAGTTGACATAACAAATGAACCATTTCAGATTTCACTGAAACCTCTTTAGTACGTGTCAGCATTCTTTCTTAGAATGCTCTCCTAATGTGACAAATTATAGTAAGTCATTCCGAGGTTCCCTCGCACCATGACTACTAGAAAGTATTATTCACTGCTTTGTGAATCACTTTAGATTGCATAGCAACTCATGTTTTTTTATCACATAGCAGAAGTAGCAGAAATAAAAACCTGTCAGGGTAGAAAATTTCCCTTTCCATCACCTCATTTTAGTGGCCGCTAAATAATGTTGTATTTTATGCCCATAATGAGAGGAGATACTTTCCACCTTCATTTGTCAGAGACTTGGCTACAGAGCATGATACCACAGAAATAATGGGCTACTTGACCTTAGAGTTCAGACCATTTTCATGAACAGCACATCTGTTAAATGCAGGAGACGGTAGTTCCATAAGGAATAAAAGCTTTCACCAAGCATTAGATACAGAAAATTTGTATTCTGGTCTTATTCCTAAATTTGTATTCCTACTATATATATTTCACCTGGTAATATATACTCTGCAAGGGAAATGTCTTTTTTTAATGCTATTAATAAAAGTATGATTGAAACAATTTCTGATGTTTTTTCACAACTTCATTAGGCTGCAGTTTACCGCAGTTACCACTCCAATGACAACATACTTAGGATTGCTCTGCTAGATGACAGATAGATAGATAGATAGATAGATGATAGATAGATAGATGATAGATAGATAGATACTGTAGACACATGAAGAATGGTCTATGCTACAATTCAGTCCTAAACTGAAGTCCCATATTGTTAGATCCCCGCTTCTTAAGCCTGCCCCATATAGCTATGTTAAACGATCTTTTTAATTTTTTCTTATACATTTTTGCTCACCCATTATCTATGCTTAATTAAGTATTCTATGTATATGTTTAAATCTACATTTGGTTCTTGCTCCTATTTATTTAATAATTATTCACTTAGATTCATACTGTTATGATATTTATTTAGATGTTTTGCTTATGCTGGTCTATGACCATAATAAAGTACTTGACTTGATAGCCTGTAGACATGCCTTATGCCATTCTTTCAAGGATCCATATTTAAAACATTTTTTAAAAACTAAGCTATTCTTAATTTTAAACTATATATTTATGTAGCATATCTGGTCCACTCCCCTGCCACTGAATCTATTATACAGAAAAATCCAGTACAAAAAAAATAATAATGTTGTAATTTGGACAGAGATGCTTTGTAAGGTCAATGTGGTTGTGTCTAGTTATTAATTACTCAGTCATCAACTATTAACTTTACAAAATTACTGTGATTAATGCTCATGTTTGCATAAATGAGGAATATCAGTAACAGCTATTGAAAAGCCACATTCATTATTATATTGGGATATTTTTTTAATTTAAAAAAATTAGTATGCAACTAAAAGCTATCCCCTTTTATCACTCATACAATGCGCTTTCAGTGATAAGTCAGAGTGAATTTCTCCACAGAATCCAAATGGATCTAGTATTGTGACACTTCATTTTTAAAGAGTTGTAGGCTGAATTGTAAAAGTAAAAAATAATTTTAAAATCTCATAACGAATTTAGGACAGCATGGGCAGCAATGAGGGATTATGTAAGCTGTAGCTCCCAAACACCTGGAAGGCCACTGGTTGACCATCCTTGATATAGACAAGTGAACATTATATTGAAAACCAAACTCCATGTCATTTGTGACTTAATCCAAATGTGAATATATGTTGCCAAAGAGAGAGAGAAACCAGAGTATTAAACCTCTTTGACATCCTACCCTCACAATCAGTGCTGGATTTACGTATAAGCTAAATAAGCTATAGTTTAGGGCCCCACTCTCTTGAGGGGGGGAAATAAAGGGGGAAAAACTGGATGTACGTTTCCAAAATATAAGATTAAAAACAAATAAAATAAAACCTGCATACAGCAACAGTGTTTTGTGTTGTGTAGGCTCCTATGATATAAGTCAAGGGCCCCGCCTGCTAGCCTGCTCCCTAAAATATCACTGGTTTGCTCATTGCTATATAAATTACTTTGATAAAATACACATTTTGTTATGTGCAAATAGCTTTAGACACCTATTAGGTCCATAAGTTACCATATAGCACATATACAACACAAAAAACAGTGACAATTTGTTGTTGACAAAGGACCGCTGGACATATAAAGGGCCCCATTACCTTCAGTAGCTTAGGGCCTCATCAAACTGAAATCCCGCCTTGCTCACAATTATAAAGAACTCTGTTCTGGGTCTTATTTCTGTGCCAGCTATTAATGGACAAATCATGTGCATTGTTTCTCCTGACAAAATAAATAAATTAATAAATCGTGGTGAGCCCAGAGAAATATAAAATAGCCAAACGCTCGACATTTTGCTTTCCTTCATTGTCCTAGACAGCCACAGGCACTCCCGTGGAATCTAGAGACTTTGGTATCATAGATACCTTGCTAACCTAAATCAATTTGCACCTCTATATGCAATGAAGAGAACTAATAGTACATATTGGATTTCAGCCGCCATCCAAAGCATTTTGTTAGAGCAGGAGAACAGCAGTAGGTTTTCTCCCTACAATATACATTATCTACTTCCCCACAGAGATTATCTGTTCTGTGAAGAACTAGCCTCTACAAGAGAGAGAGTGGCCTTCAGAGCTATCACTTCTTTTGAGTTTTTGCTTTCCAGTAGGGGGAGGCAGTCAATGATCTCAGACCAACAAATCTATCAAACCTTAGAGAAAAAAAGCAGCAGGATTCAGGAATACATTGCGAGGAAACCTTTTCAAGAGCGTATTGTTAGGAAATCCTTTGATGGAAAAGCAGCCTCGTTGCATAATCACTTCAAGGGACAAGACATGCATATTTTGCTTTATTTTTCGAAATCCAAAGTATAAAAATGTGTGCATCACCATCTTATTTGTCATTTTCCTCCCCACCCTGCAATACCTATTAAAGGGAAACTACAGTGAATGGTTACATTCATTGCACGAGGAAAGAAATACCTGACATTTAGATTGCTGCAACTGAGATGGGACTTCCTGTGAACGATAACAGAATACAATGCAACAAGTTTTTGTGAATAGTTTGGTTAGATATTCAGGGTCCTGGGGAGGGGGGCAGGAGTATAGGAAGGGAGGTGCAGTGGGTGTGGTCCGCCCCTGGTGTCATCTCTGAGGGAGGTGACAAACTCCCCCCTGAGTGGGGATCGCCCCACCGTTCACCCCCCTGGGTGGGGATCGCTGTGTTGATTGCCCCCCTGGGGCCGATTGCCCAAAACCATTCAAAAACCAAGGCGTGGCTTCCGATTGGCTGCAGAAGCTTCCTGCACTGAAGCAGAAGCCGCTTCGGACATTTGGCTTATGGGATCAACTTAATAGATGTTCCTGGTTGCAGGCAGGCTCTCAACCTGGTTCCCCCCCCCACTGGCATGGGTGGAGCTATCGCCCTCACACCGGGGTGGCACCACAATCACCCAGGGCTACTGCCCAATCATGTCAAAGGGTGATAGTGGGGGAAAGTATAAAAGCAGCAGTGCGACATGTGCCAGGCTCCTGCTTCGCGCTGCTGAACACCCACCCACCCTCCCTTTAATTTAGATCCTTTGGCCTTGCTTTGGACTTTGGTTGGTTGCCCGTCTTGAGTCGGGGGCCGGGTAGGAATTCTTTCCATTTGGCAAATTGGCACGGGCCACTTGGTTTTTACCTACCTCTTAGCAATCATCAAAACTTTGTAAGGTTTGGCATTTGGCATTGGCTTATTGTGAATGGGGGAGGGGAGGTAAGCTATCGCCTGGCCCTCCAGTTTCAAGGGTATTCTGCTAAAGGAATCTGGGGCCTGGATTCTGTCCGAAGTCCACTTGAGGGTGAGGGCCATGCCAGGCCTCTGGGAACACCAGGGGAGATGCAGGCGGGTTCCCCGGAAGCAGTTTCCCTTTGGGTGATTTACACTTACGGACTTCCTGCAAAGGAGACAGGAGTCAGATATAGTCCTGCCAATGCCTAAGCCAATACCGCTCTCATTCCTGTAATCAATAAAGTTGTGGCCAAATTTTGCCCCCAAACCTTAAAATATCCATGTCTGTGTGAATTTATTTATCCTAATGGGGGGTCGGCTTAAGGGTCTTGCTACGCAATTGAAAAACGTTCGAAAACCAGAACACTTACTTCCCGGTTTGGGGCGTTTGGGGGTCCAATTTGTTCGTCAACTAAGCCATTCGAGAACCAAGGTTCCGCTGTACTGAGCTCAGTGGTGCAATGTTCTGGCTGAATGTAAGGCAGCCACCTACATTCCTAAGTTCAAAACCAAGTCAGCAGTTACAGAACATTGTTTTTGTGTGGATTTGTTTGAGTTTAGCTGCTGTGACATGCAAGAAACTTAAAGCAATATATCATTTGCCATGATTATGTAGTAGATGCATCTTTAAAGTAACGTTGAAAGCTAAGAACTTTGAGCATCAGCTCATGCATTTCTCCATGCAACATAAGCATTGACTTCTTGCCACAATTAATTACTAACACTACAGCACTACGCATAGTAGTCAAAGCTAAAAATATGCCTCCAGTCTTCAAAATACCAAGGGATTAATGCAAATGTTTCATTAGCATGCCTAAAAGGAACTGTGCTGTTGCTCAGTGTTACAGCGGAGGAGAAAAGACAGCAGTCTGTTTTTCATAAATGGGGGGGGGGAGGAACCTAATTGTTCTACCTTCTAGAACTGGAAATGTTAATTGCCAATCACGCCAAGATCAAACATATATTTGCAAAGCAATTTCAACCCTGAATATATGATACGATTTTAAGCACTAAAAGCTATATAGTAATCTGCTGGCCTGTTTCCATTCCTCATAGTAGATATTCTTGCAAAGGCTTGTACAAGGTGGCTGCATGTCTAAAGGGACCTAGGAGTACATAACCCAAAACCCCAATTTATAGGAGTCTACTGACATTTATAAGGGATGCGGGTGGCACTGTGGGTTAAACCACAGAGCCTAGGACTTGCCGATCACAAGGTTGGCGGTTCAAATCCCCGCGATGGGGTGAGCTCCCGTTGCTCGGTCCCTGCTCCTGCCAACCTAGCAGTTCGAAAGCACGTCAAAGTGCAAGTAGATAAATAGGTACTGCTCTGGCAGGAAGGTAAACGGTGTTTCCATGCTCTGCTCTGGTTCACCAGAAGCGGCTTTGTCATGCTGGCCACATGACCTGGAAGTTGTACGCCAGCTCCCTTGGCCAATAAAGCGAGATGAGCGCCGCAACCCCAGAGTCGGTCACGACTGGACCTAATGGTCAGGGGTCCCTTTACCTTTACCTTACTGACATTCATAGAGTAGTAAACTGGCAAAATTTGGTGATGCATGTTGAATTTGAGTTAGAGAGACCTGGGTTCACAACCCTGATCACACATGCATTACTGAGAGTTGGAATACACAACCTTTCCAATTTTCCAATTCTATGATTCGACATTTTACCATATTTTCAATATTCATTGTGAGTTACAAAACACTATAGCATTGTTAGAAGTATATATTAAAAATACTTAAATATTTATAATAAAATGCAAAGAACAAAGTTGGAGATTCTGGTGATGTTGAAGTGGAATGTGTGTTGGGACTTGACAATGTGAGAATTAGGGAAGGCCCTGGAGGGCCCCAACATACCGCCTGAGAATGGAGAAGATTTTTACCACATTCTGCTGCTGTAAGGTAAATAAAAAAAAGGCAAGCTGGCTTTTATATTCTCTAAATTTCCTGCCCTCACCAATTTTAATTCTGTCTTGGCCGGAACAAAATGCAAAACGCCACTCAGGGGAACATGGTACCTGCAATTTCAGAACAGTTATCTAGTATGAAGCTTTTAAGAAGCACTTTCCTTAAAATTGTGCCGTTGTGCCACTTTCAAGTTCTGCTCCTTCCTTTGTTCTCTATTGTGTCTTAGAAGCTTCAGAAGTCTGATAGGCATGCTTCTCCTACTCAGGCCTATCAATTTTGTCCTTTCCCTTCCAACTAGCATTGCTCTCTCTTTGTTTGACTGGAGCTGAAATTGACACGGCCGTTTTTGTTTGGCAACTCTTCCACGTACCCAGAGAAGCCCTTATTATACTAAAACATCCTTGAGCACCAGGCTTATTGATAGATGGAAAATGAGTTACATGACCCAGAAGAAGTCCCTTTCCAAGCTTTGATAGCATTACACAACTCAAAGAGCAATTCCCCCTCCCTTTCCCCTCCCCTGTGTTTGGCAGCAACTTAATCTGGCTGTAATATTATTTTGGTTGCCCCCCCCAACAACTACAACCTCTCATGATTCTTTTCTTCTGAGGGTGATTAGAGATGGCTATTTTGCCACACAACTGCACTTGACACGTGATGACATTCTCATTGCTACTTAAGAGAGTCATATAGATTTCACGATAGCCAGGGTAGGGCCCTCAAGACATTGAAGGACAACAGTTCCCAGCATCCCTGACTATTGGTCATGCTGGCTGTGGCTAATTGTCAGACTCCCAGCTCTACCTCTCCTTTAAATCAGAACCAGTGAAGGCAGTGAAGGTCCTGTGTGAGTGCCTGCAGGTGATTGGAGGATGGATGGCGGCTAACAGATTGAGGTTGAATCCTGACAAGACAGAAGTACTGTTTTTGGGGGACAGGGAGCGGATGGGTGAGGGGGATTCCCTGGTCCTGAATGGGGTAACTGTGCCCCTGAAGGACCAGGTGCGCAGCCTGGGAGTCATTTTGGACTCACAGCTGTCCATGGAGGCGCAGGTTAATTCTGTGTCCAGGGCAGCTGTCTACCAGCTCCACCTGGTACGCAGGCTAAGACCCTACCTGCCCGCGAACTGTCTCGCCAGAGTGGTGCATGCTCTAGTTATCTCCCGCTTGGACTACTGCAACGCGCTCTACATGGGGCTACCTTTGAAGGTGACCCAGAAACTGCAATTAATCCAGAATGCGGCAGCTAGACTGGTGACTGGGAGTGGCCGCCGGGACCACATAACACCGGTTCTGAGAGATTTGCATTGGCTCCCAGTACGTTTCCGAGCACGATTCAAAGTGTTGGTGCTGACCTTTAAAGCCCTAAACGGCCTCGGTCCTGTATACCTGAAGGAGCGTCTCCACCCCCATCGTTCAGCCCGGACACTGAGATCCAGCGCTGAGGGCCTTCTGGCGGTCCCCTCATTGTGAGAAGTGAGGCTACAGGGAACCAGACAGAGGGCCTTCTCAGTAGTGGCGCCCGCCCTGTGGAACGCCCTCCCATCAGATGTCAAAGGGCACCACGTTGATATAGATAAATGGGCTTCTGGGTTCTGAAGCGCCAGAAATAAAAGCAAGGGTGAGCCCACGGAGGGGACAAAAATCATCATTCTGTTCTTAGAGGCAATAAAGGTTTCAACATTCCAACTCTGAATATAAAATGCAGCGGGAGGCCCCATTAGCTAAAGTGTTGCTTCAGGTTAAGAATAGTTTCAGGTTAAGAACGGACCTCCGGAATGAATTAAGTACTTAACCCGAGGTACCACGGTATATATATATCTGTATCATTAAATACAGTGCAACTTGCATAAGAATGGTACTGTTAGGCCTGACACGTCTTACACTTAATTTGAGGTTCATGATTAGGAAACCTATGAATTCTGGTGGCCCTTGGCTCTGAAGAATAACAATGCATTGATATATTAGGAGCCATATATTAGGAACCATTTGTAAAAAGCATCTGAATGTTCAAACCTACATTTGTCAAACCGTTATGTATATGTTAAGGCACATGTAAGGTGGAATGCCAATGAGAGTACTTACATACTATTGAACTGGTTTTAATTTTAAGTATAACTTTTAAGATGGTGAAGTGTCTGACTCCTTTGCAGAGAATAATAAACTAGAATAAATTCCAGGGTGTTGCTTATACTATGGGAAAAAGTGGTCCTGTTTGGTTAGGCACAAAAAGAAACTGCAGTCAAGCATTTAAGATCAAACAATTCACTAATTAAATTGGAGGAGGATCAGGGAACTGTTTCACTTTTGATATTGTTTATTTTTATTAATACAATGAGGATTATATGCCTTACTGAGAAGATAAACTTCCTTTGAGAAACTGAGAATTATATCCAATTTGAAAACTTTTGTTCCCCGGTAGCTTAGAAACAGAGTAGTTAAATAGCCTTGTGCTGAATGTAATAGTACAAGTATTTTTGAATTAGCTGCTGGGTGATCCTCAAACTTATTGAGGACTCATGGGACATCTGACTCCCTACAGGGAAGGAACTAAGCAGAAAAATCCTGGGGTTCCACACCCTCCATTGTGCCATTGGGACTCAGTTTAGTAAAATGAAACAAAATTTGTCATTCATATGGGAATTGGACAAATCTGTCAATTTTGGTTTTTCATTTCCCAAACCAGATTTCCACATCAGTTTGCAGATTTTGGAAAATCCTTGTGAATATTCACCAGTGCATTTTAATACACATTTCACCTAATATGCATATTCTTATACAGTGGTACCTTGGCTTACATACGCTTCAGGTTACATACGCTTCAGGTTACAGACTCCGCTACCCCAGAAATAGTACCTCGGGTTAAGAACTTTGCTTCAGGATGAGAACAGAAATCGTGCGGCGGCGGCGTGGTAGCAGCGGGAGGTCCCATTAGCTAAAGTGGTGCTTCAGGTTAAGAACAGTTTCAGGTTAAGAACAGACCTCTGGAACGAATTAAGTACATAACCAGAGGTACCACTGTATGTTATTTTGCATCATATAATGTATTTTGAAAGGTATATCCCCTAAAATAATGCAGTTTCGTATGCTACTTTCACTAATATATGCCTTTTTAGACACACTTTCTCCTTCTATACACATCCCCCCATCCATTTTGTGGTTGGAGAACTGTATCACAAAGATTGGAGAAGAGCAAATTCTGAAGGCTAGCTGCATTTTAACTCACATATTGCTTTGGGAATTTATCAAGCATCCCTACTTCCAAGTAGGAAAAAGATACATTGTATGTGAATGGGATGATAAACGCTGATATTCCGGAACTGAGGACAATTATATTCCACTTTTACTACTGTTGTCCATTCATAAATGCAGCCAAAAAATGTATACCAACAGAAGAGATTCCAGGATGAAATCTGAGGCAGAGGGAATACAGCTGCAGAGAGGACCTGGTTAATGATGTATAAAATGTAGACATGGGGTTTAAATATATTTCATAATAAGGATACCTCTTTCTCAATAGGATTATTTTGTTTTAATCCTTGTAATGAAGAGCTAAGCAAAATTAAACCAAGAGGTTCTGCTGTTAGGTGCTGGAGTGAGCCTGAGATTTTTATTTTCCCAGTTCAACAGCAAATACGAACATATGTTTATTTACCCTTCATGCAAAGTTGTAGAAGATTTTGTCTACCTGGGTTCCCCCTATAACCAGCAACTTCTCCATCGACACAGAGCTGGACCAGCTTACTGGCAAAGCAGCTACGGCAATGGCTTGCCTCTCCAAAAAGGTATGGGAGGAGGACTGTCTTAAACATATGCAGCACCAGGGTGCAAAGATCCACCTGGCGCCTACCCCCCCGGTTGCCCGGTCCCTGGTGCGCAGGAGGGTGGAGCCGGCCAGCTGCCTCAGTGTCTCGCTGGCTTGGTCGTCCCCAAACTCGTGGCGCAAAGCCGCCTGCAGCAGAAGAGCCCACCACAGTGCTCTGACCGATGGGCGGGCTCTTCCCCAGACTCAACTCTCAGGCCCTGGACTCTTGGCCTGGCGCCCCTGAGAGCCTGGCGCCCAGGTGCCCCACACCCCTAGCACCTATGGGTAAGACAGCCCTGTATGGGAGAATGCGATGATATCGACCAATGAAGGTCTACCAGGCTAGAATGTTGGGCACACTGTTTTACAGAAGCGAGTCATGGGCAGTTTACAAGCACATTCCATACGCGTTGCACCATCTGGTTCTTGTGAGCTGTCTCTGACCAGTGTGCAGAAGGTGTAATGTTTAATATTAACGCCAGCCTAAGATAATTTCAGTTTCCAGAGTCCCCACATGCCCCACGCCCAAGACCACAGCCAGTGTGTTACTCGGAGCTGTGAATATTGCTTCTGGTAAAATTATCCTACTTTAGCCACATTCTGCATATGTAAATGAGCAATGACTATCCTTGATCTTGATGAGATTGCAATGATTCTTTGTTACCCCTTATTTTATTGCATTGCATTTGAATGTAAGGATGTTTAGTCCTAGACGCGAGTGAGAGAGAACCATAAGTGATATCTGACCCCCCAGGAAGATAGGCAGCAGTAATTATACCTGAACTATTCAGTGTTTGCAATGGGAAAATAGCTGTTACCCTCCAGGAATTTACCTTGATATCTTCCCTGCTGTAAATGGTACAATAGGACTTAAATTAACATTGTTCCTACTCTGCTTACTTGGGATTAATTAGCCTTTCCATAGCATTCCCCCTTAGCTTGTTCGTGCCTAATTATACCTGTCTTTTGGTTTACATGACTCAACCTTGTAATATATATATATATATATATATATATATATATATATAAATATATAATCTGTACAGTAATTTGGTTTGCTCATATAGAGCTAGTTTAAATATATAGCATTTCATGGAAATGGAATTAGATTGGACTCACCCACTTTGCTGTGTGATAATAGTTGCTGCTTTTGCCATAGCCTAAGTCTTCCAGCAAAATAAAAAAATAGAGAGAGGAATTCAACGTCACATTAAAGCCATAATTCCTTCAGGGCAAGCATTTAGATTTGTCGGAAGACGTGTCTCCTCTCCTAACTGACACCCTCACCAAGCAAATTTCAAGGGATGCAGAAGAGGGGGGGGGGACCCCAGTGTGCGAGCAGAAATCCTTGCACAGGTCTTCTGCTGGTGGTACTCATTAGTTTAATCCCTCCCATAGAGTTGTATCCATCTAAGCTCCATAGTTTAGCATTACTATAAACTGAAATGATTGTGCTGATGGAATTATCAGCATAGTGCAACATTGAATTCTACCCTTGATGTTTTCAGATGCTCAGTGCAGCCATGAGCAAAGATGTGGTGAAACCATTGGTGTGATAACCTGTGGTTTTGGGAAGCAAAACACTAATCTGAGTCAATACTCCACAGCGCTGTGCTTGAAAAACCACCTTTGCTTGCTCCACAAATAAAAAGTGGTATGCCATCGAATAAACTGCAGTTCACCAACAGTTTGGTTGCCCTACAACCCTTCATATGCTATTGCATCTGCCAGAGTTGCAGCAAAGAGTTCATTTTGCTCTGGGTGCAAAATATATGCAACTAAAGAAGCAAGTTTGGTCATATTTAAGCTTTAAACTGAAAGGAGAGGAGCCAAGTAATGGAATGCAGGGCAGCTGATACTTACCATGGATGTTACACAGATATACCCATCAACTGTGGAGTCTCTCAACTGCTATCACCATCTGAAGGCCCACTATCTAGGAACTAAAAGCCAGGGTCTCTCTTCATTGTTATTGCGTCTCCATGTAACTGGGAAGTAGCTGTTTTCACATTTCAACACATTTCTCTATCTTTACACATGTATGGAGGGTTTCTTCTTCTTCAACAAGGCAGACAGGGAGAGAAGCGAAAGCTGGAAGTCAATTTTCTTATCACGGCTCAGGCAAGTTACATGGGTAATTCCCATTAACGTTAATAGAGAATTACCTGCTTAAATTCCCTCTGCATCAGCACAAGTTAAAATCCCCTGGAATGTAAATAGGTAGCTAGGGTGTAACTAGAAGGTCACATGGGGCTAATTTGATGAGTATTAAGTGTGAAATTGGACACTTGCATCCCTCCTCCTGTTTTGATTTCTGTAGGAAACAAGTCAGTTAAATAAGGGCTTCTGGCTGATATTTTTGTCCAAGCTTACCACAAGATCTCTGTTTGTGTATAGATACTACATGTCCTGTTCAAGTTAGGGATCTCATCAGTGGGATAAGTTTTACTTCCGATAATTCAGCAGGACATGATTGGACTATAACTGGCCTGCAGTTACTTCCATTTTTTGAGTACAAAAATTAACTGAAATTGTTGTTGTTGCACTGGAAATGGAGACTGTGCTTTTCATTCCTTTGGCTGGCTTTTAGCATTCCATCTCTCAATGCTAGTACAGTGGTACCTCGGGTTAAGAACTTAATTCGTTCTGGAGGTCCGTTCTTAACCTGAAACCGTTCATAACCTGAGGTACCACTTTAGCTAATGGGGCCTCCTGCTGCCACTGCGCCGCCGCCACACAGTTTCTGTTCTCATCCTGAAGAGAAGTTCTTAACCAGAGGTACTATTTCTGGGTTAGCGGAGTCTGTAACCTGAAGCGTCTGTAACCTGTAGTGTCTGTAACCCGAGGTACCACTATATTTGATTTTCTTAAAATAAATTAAGTTCAGGCCTGTGAAAAAATATAATTAGGAATGGGTCAGATTCTGTACGCCATTTCCCCCCTCTCTAATAAAACAGGAAAATCCAAGTGGTATTTAAGTGTGCATTTGTACCAGTAAGAATTATTAGAAACAGTAGAACTCGAAGTGACTTGAAGTAATTCTCATGGTCCCATGACCTTTTATTGCATTCTAAAAATGTCTGTGCATATACTAATTGTGCTTGCTTTATGCTGCATATGCATTGTCCATTTTATTACATTGCCCTTACAGATATGCCAGTCCTGTCAATGTCTGAAAGATTCTCTTTTCCTATTCATTTCAGTGGACCCACTTTACCAAAATGAGGCTGCTCAGAGAATCTACCACTCAAAGTGAAATATGGTGTCAGATTCTAGCCTCTAAAGAAAAGTGAGCTTTTAGAAAATAATTGCTCTTAGTGGAGCTTCATTTTTTACTGTCTTTGAATAAGCTGTTGTTTACTGTAAATGCTGGATGGGGGGGGGAGAGGAGAGAATATGAAGGACTGCAAGATGCAGCAGATAGGAGGCAAATAGGAGGCAGATAACACTGCGTTTTTTAAGAGAGCACAGCTGTAGCCTAGAATGGGAATAGCTGCTGGTAAAGGATAATGTCATGGAGTTGCACAGTTATGTTGTCTGGTGATGACAAACGGAATGGCTGCAGATCTCCTGTTCCGACTTCAGAGCTGCTCAGAGTCATGTAGCTGCCCAAGATGAAGGAAAACATGGTGCCTTCAACCATTAAGGATATAAGAATAGCAGTGCTGGATCACACCAAAAGCTCAATCTTGTTCTCACAGTAGCAGTTGAAACTTACTTCATCTTTGGTGATGGGCAGTGTGCATCTGAGAACAAAAGGCTGATTTAAATGTGGGGTGGGGGGGGGGGAGGCCAGACCTTCTGCCCTCTGCCCTCTAGCTTAAGCCCAGTCTTTGGGGGGGGGATTTGATCCTGCTTTTATACACACAGGTGTACACATGCTCACTGAGCATCTGTTCAAGGTTCTTCTTGGCTCTCCTGGACAGCCTTCTCACTGGTGCACTCTTGTTAGGACCTTCATTAAAAGTAACAAACAGTAGTACGTCAGTTCTAAGTTATATCTAGTCAGAAGGAATTTGAAGTGCCTGATTCTGGGGGCAGCTGGGGGACAAGAGACAGAATGTAAGTTAAATTGGGAATAATTTTTTCAATGAATTTCAATATGTGTGCGTGTGTTTTTTGAAAGGGAGGGGAGCTCTTCTTGAACCAGTTGTGCCGTTCACAGAATATTACGCTGTTTGTAATATTCCAGTCCATTTGAAGTCTGAATATGCCTTTCACTGGCAATTTGAAATGTTAATCATATATAGAGTGTGAGTTGAAGGCCCATTGTAATCACATCCAGTGACTTTAATGTGCTTTGAAACAGGCCAGTGCAGTCCTACAACGTAGATATACAATGGAAAAATGCAAACAATAAAAAGGTTAATACAAATGCATTAGAATTGTTTGTGCACCTACTGATCCGAAATGATTTTTATGGGCCTGTTGGCAACCAGATTAGGTGCATATATTTAGCTGAAGGCTTGGAGGAGTTTCACAGTTGGTAGTTTTATCATGTATTTTGCAGCATTAGTAAATTAAATGGAACTGCTCTTTGTTCAGAGAAAGAAGAAATTCCTTTTAAAATGGCTTATTTTTAGGAGACACAGAGTGCCTACCCAGCACTCTGACATATTGACTCTTCCAAAGCTGGTCTTATGAGGCCTTAGGCAACATTTTAAGTTTATTCTTCAAAACTAGAGTAATCATCATAATTGAACCATACCTCATAAAATTTGTTCAGTTGTTCCCTTAGGCTCTATGAAAGATGTAGCTTATTAACTCTTGTTTCCAGCTAGGTACATTTAAATTTTAAAACAGACTATTGAAAATCTATTCTCCCCTTTTACATATCTGCAATCCGTTCATAAAAATGAAGGTGTGAGAGTACTGGGTTCTGAAGCGCCAGAAATAAAAGCAAGGGTGAGCCCACGGAGGGTACAAAAATCATCATTCTGTTCTTCGACGCAATAAAGGTTTCAACATTCCGACTCTGAATATAAAATGCAGGTTAATATTCTTCACCATTTTTGTGTGTCAACAGAGTGATATAACAGAATGATAGAACTGTAGGAGCTGTTTGTAGCAAGAGGCGTGTCTTTTTAGTATCCCCATGGAGTGGCAGGCAGCCCGACCTTCTGCTATTTACCAATGTCAGAGCGGTGATATATATGAACTAAACTGACCCCAAGAAAAGAGCAAATTCATTGGCAAGTAAATTTTTATTCAGAATTTGTACAAAAAAAAAAAAAAAGAAAAAAGAACTAACAAATACAAAAATAAACATTTTAACATAAATTATTCATCCTATTTTCATACTCTACAAAAAGGAAACATACAATCATACAAAAAATAATAATATAACCATTAGGCTCTCCTTAGCCTTTGACTTCCCTTCACCCTTTTGGTAAGTATCAAATAAATCTCGGATTGCGTAATTAGTTTATTAAAGTTTATAGTTATTAGCTGATAAAGTTTTTCTAATACCGCCAGTTCCTCCTATATATCCATTCCAATATAATTCCAAAATTTACTCCAATTTTTTTGAAATTTCTGGTCGTCTTGGTCTCGTATTCTGCCTGTTAATCTATCTAGCTCGGCATAGTTGATCATTTTGACCTGCCAGTCACTTATGTTAGGAATAGTTTCTATTTTCCAGTTTTGTGCCAGCATAATTCTTGCGGCTGTGGTGGCATAGAGAAATATTTTTTTATCTTCATTTTTTATTTCCTTACCCATTATTCCCAGCAAAAAGGCCTCAGGTCTCTTGGGAAAAGTATATTTAAAAACTTTTTTAAGTTCATTATAAATTGCTTCCCAAAAAACCTTCACCTTGTTGCATTGCCACCACATATGGTAGAGGTCTCCCTCCACTTCACCACATTTCCAGCATGTCTTATTTTCTGATCTATAGATTTTAGCCAATTTTGCCGGCGTAAGATACCATCTATAGAGCATTTTCCAAACATTTTCTCTCAAACTCGTACAGGCCGTAAATTTAATATCTCTATTCCACAATTTCAACCACTTTTCAAACTCGATGTTATAACCGAAGTCAATTGCCCATTTAATCATTGCCTCTTTGACTTCCTCGTCTTTTGTATGCCATTCCAGTAATATGTCGTATAATTTAGACAATGTTTTGTTTTTGCCTTCTATTATTTCTATATTGAATTTTGATTTCTTGTCCTCAAAGCCCATTTTTCTTTTATCTTGTTTTAACATATCATTCACCTGATGATATTGTAGCCAACCGGTGAATTGATCCTTTATTTCCTCATACGGTTTAAGTTTAAGCCCTTGTTCTGATTTTCTTACCAAATCTTCGTAGGTGGCTGTCTTCCCTTCCATGTTGTTTTTTTTTATTGTTAAGACCTCTACTGGTGAAATCCACCATGGTGTTTTTCTTTCGAGAAGGTTCTTATTTCTTTCCCAGACCTGATATATTGGTCCCCTGAAAATATGGTTTAAGAAAGCCCTATGGACTTTCACCTTCTCGTACCAGAGATATGCGTGCCACCCATACCGATTATTGAAACCTTCTAAATCTAGTAGGTCTCTGTTCTCCAATTTTATCCAATCTTTTAGCCAAAGTAGGCACGCTGCTTCATAATATAGGCTCAGATCTGGGAGAGCAAAACCTCCTCTTTCCTTTTTATCAGTTAGTATTTTCAGTTTAATCCTTGGTCTTTTCCCCTGCCAGATGAATTTCATCAGGGTTCTCTGCCATTCTTTACATTGTTTTAAACCTTTAATAACTGGAAGAGTTTGAAATAAAAACAACATCCTCGGCAAAACGTTCATTTTAACCACTGCTATCTTCCCTAAAAAGGAAAATTTCATCCTCCCCCATATTTCCAGATCTTTCTTTATTTTTTTCCATGTAACTTCGTAATTATCTTTATATAGGTTTATGTTTTTTGCCGTGATCCACACTCCCAAATATTTCACTTTTTTCACCACCATGATTTCCACTTTTTGTTCTAGATCTTTCGTTTCTTCCTTAGTTAGATTTTTAACCAGCATTTTAGTTTTATTCTTGTTTACCTTAAAACCTGCCACCTCTCCAAATTCCTCAATTTTTTGTAATGCTTCTTTTACACTATCTTGTGGATCTTCCAAAGTCAGAACAATATCGTCGGCAAAGGCTTTAATTTTGAATTCCTTCTTTCCTACTCTAATTCCTTTCACTTCTGTTGCTTCCCTCAGTCTCTTATTAAGTACTTCCAAAATTACAATAAATAATAAGGGGGACAGGGGGCAACCTTGTCTGGTCCCTTTATAAATGTTAAAATATTCTGTTGTATTATTATTTATCACCAGCTTTGCTTTCTGTTCTTTGTATATTGCTTCTATGCCTCTTCTAAATTTTTCGCCAATTCCCATCCTTTCCAAAACCTTCTTTAGGAAGTTCCAGGAAACATTGTCAAATGCCTTTTCGGCGTCTATGAAAACCAGTGCGGCTTTTCTGTCTATTTTCATGTCCAGGTATTCAATAATGTCAATCAAATTCCTTACATTATCCCGTAATTGTCTCCCTGGGAGAAATCCTGTTTGATCACCATGAATTTTATTAATCAAGACCTTCTTTAATCTTTCCGCCATTATGTCTGCAAATAGCTTATAATCATTATTTAATAATGAGATTGGCCTATAGTTCTTTACTTCCATAGTGTCCACCTCTTTTTTAGGGATCAATGTAACATAGGCTTCCTTCCAGGTATTAGGTATCTTTCCTTCTCTCAATATATTGTTCATAACCTCTCCCAGCACTGGTGATATTTGGTTAATTAATATTTTATAATATTTGGCCGGAAGGCCGTCCGGTCCCGGCGCCTTCTCAGCTTTCATCTTTTTAATAGCCTTTTTTATCTCTTCCTGTGTTATTTTCTCCTCTAGTGCTGCTCTTTCATCTTCTACAATTTGTTCCAGATGGTGTTTTTGCAGAAATTGATCTATTTCTTGTTCTGTTTCCTCTCCTCTTTTGTACAAATCCTTATAATATCTTTGGAATATTCTTTTTATTTCTTTTGGTTCTTCCATAATCATATCTCCTTCTTTTATTTTACTGATCGTACTCAACTTCTTCCTTTCTCTCAACTGCCACGCTAGATATTTCCCTATCTTATTTGCGGACTCAAAGTTCTTTTGATTCATCCTCTTAATTTTCCACTCTATCTCTTGGTTAATTATTGTAGCAAATTTAGCTTGTAGTATTTTTAAGTTCTGTTTTAAACTTTCTTCACTAGGGTTAACAGTTAATTTTCTTTCATTTTCCATAATCTGTGTTAAAATCTGCTCTTTCTTTTTTTCTTTTTCTTTTCTTAATTGGGTATTTTTCTGAATCAAAAAACCCCTCATGACCGCTTTTCCTGCGTCCCACACCGTCTCTATGGAAGTTTCTCCATTTAAATTCCACCTAAAGTATTCTTCAATTGTTTCTATAGCCTTATTTACTATCCTTTGATCATTAAATAAATATTCATTCATTCTCCATCTGGCTGTTTTAACCTCTCTACCTTTTAACTCCATGGAAACCGCACTATGATCAGATAAAGTTCGGGGCCAAATTTCAGACTTAATTAAGTTCTGTACCAATTCCCTCGAGACCCAAATACTGTCTATCCTCCCCCAGCTCTGATTCGGATTTGAAAAAAAAGTGAATTGTTTTGCAGTAGGGTTTTTAAACCTCCAGACATCCGTCAATCCCAAATTATTTACCATGTCGAAGAAAGATCGTGGTAGTTTACCTTCTTTCCCATCTTGTCTTTTTGTTAATCTATCCATATTCGGCGTCACCACCCCATTAAAATCTCCCATCAATATCATTTTCTGGTCCATCCATTCCATTAGTATATTATCTAATTCCAAAAAGAAAGCTGATTTTTTCTCATTCGGGGCGTATATTCCAACCACAACTATTTTTTCTCCATGAAACACCATCTGTACCACCACTATTCTCCCATGTTCATCTTTGTACAGTAATTGCGGGTCATATTTTTCCTTTATATAAATTACTACCCCTCTTTTCTTAACCTTGTCGGAGGTCACAAAGTCCAGTCCCAATCTCTTATTACTTAATACTCTCTTGTGTTTTCCTATAACATGCATTTCTTGAAGACAAATTAAATCCCAATTCTTTTTCAACAATACATGTGCAATCTGGTTCCTCTTATTTTTATTATTCAAACCGTTTACATTCCAGGTTATTGTTTTTAAAGCCATCTATTAAACTATTCTAGCTAATTTAACTAGATTAAATAGGGACTACTGTTCCTTGCTTTCCTCCTCTTGTTCTTCTCCTTCTCCTGTTAAGCTCTCCTCTTTTTCTTCTTCTTCACTCCCTTCACCCTCCTCGTCTCTCTGTCGTTCCTCCCTTTCCACCTCCCCTTCAACTTTTCCCAGGTCCTTCTCGTATCTCCTCGCAAATTTTTGGAGTTCAATACTGGTGCTTAATTTAAACCTTTTTTCCTTAAAGTAGAATGAAACGCCTTCGGGAAACTCCCATCTATACAATATCCCATTCTTCTTCAATTGGTTTGTTAATTTTTTGTATGGCTCTCTCCTTCGAAGAAATCTCGAAGGAATTTCTCTAAAGATAATAATTGGGCTTCCTCCAATATATAACCTTTTTATGTGGTTCTGTTGCAGTATTTCATTTCTTATTTCCAAAGTGTTGAACATGACAATTACATCACCTGGCAACTTTTTCTTTCTGGCTCTGTCTAATTTTGGTCTTATTCGAAAAACATTTACTAAATGACAGTTTATCTCCTCCTCGCTCTTATTTAACCAAGTTGCCAGCTCTTTTATCATTTTAGATCTAATATTCTCATTTGGGGTCTCTGGTACACCCCTCAGTTTTAGGTTGGTTTGATTTTGTCTCATTTGCGTCATAGCCATATTGTCCAACAACTCTTCCTGCACTCTTTCTATCTCTTTAACTTCTACTCTAATTCTATCCACCTCCTTCTTACTAGTTTTCGTATCTTTTTGCACCTTTTTCATTGAATCTTCCAAAACCTTAGTTCTTACTGATAAATCTTTAACTTTTCCTGTCAATTCCCCCACCACTCCCTCCAATTTCTTATCCAAAGTGTCCTGTACCTCAAGTAATTTTCTCTCAATATATTGTTCATTATTTTTGAATTCTTTCCTTATTTCGGCCATCAGACTGCTATAGTCTTTAATTTCTTTACTTTCCTTAGCATCCTCTTGCCTCGACGACCTCCTTTCCGCTGGTGTTGCCACGCCTTTTTTTGCACCGTTTGTCATTTTGTAGGCTTGAAAGGTCTTGGGGTCCACCACACTAATGTTGTTCAAAAAGGGATGAGGCACAGGATCACCGATAGTCTCTAATAGGTTAATAAGTTACCGGGTCTGGCGTTGGGGTATAATAGCAGATATTAGTCATCACACATCAGGCTATACACAAAGTTTTACAGTCTTTACCTTTTACAGTCTTTGTCCTCTTAGAGGGTGGTATAATAGAGGTCTGGCGTCACCAAAAATTTTCCTTTACTGGAGACTTGGAGGTTCTTCAGGAAGTGTTCTTTATGCTGGTTTAAATTCTCCTATTTGGCTTTTGGCACATGTCCCTTTAAATCTCAAATACATGCAGAGGCGTAGTAGATCAAGGACAAGATGAAATGGCAGGTAACAAAGCCAAGTTAAGTCTCGAAATGGCTTCCTCCTCCCTTTTTTATACCCATAGGGAAGTCACTAACATAAAACCAGCATTAAGGTCTGGGGAAGACCCAGGCTTTCTTCCACCCACTTCAAACAAAAAAAGTTGTTGTTAACAATAACGTCCTCAAAAAACCTGTCAGTTAAAGCATCAACCAAATGCCCCAGAAACCTCCTTTCCTCCTCTCAAACCCGGTAAAGAGTCTCTCAATCAAAAAAAAGAAAACTCAATATTATCTTGCTTCCAACTCTTTGTACTTTGTACTTTGTAAAATGTACTTTATTACCGAGGATATTCCTTCCCCTCGCTAGCGGTTACTTTCTTGCTCTTTCATTCACGTCTGCCAGCTTTTCGCTTTACTCCTTTATCATTCTTACCGCCAGTAGTGAATTCCTCCTTCTTTTGTCTTTAATTACTTCTCCGCTGGGTACTTCATTCAACATTCCTTTTGCTTTTACTTTGATTGATTGTTTGTTTTCCAGTGTTCTCCCTCCTCTGCTTTCATCAAAGCTTTAGAACTATTTCCCAGCTTTTCCTCTGTTGTCGGAGGTCCGCCGCTTTCACTCGGAGCCTGAGGCTTCACAGCATGGAGTCTGATATTTCCCCTTCTCGCTGCGGCTCCAGCCTTGTTAAACGCCGGCAACACAGGCGAGCACACGCAGCCTTGCTGGGTGTTATGGCCAACAGGATATTCCACCTGTGGTTTAGGGGTTCACGGAGCCTTCGTGACCCCTCTAAGACCCCCACGCTGTTCGAGGCTCCTCAGACGAGTTGCCTCGCGCTCCTTCCCGTGGCCGCGGCGTCCCGGAAGTCAGAAAAGAGCAAATTCAAATTATACTACGCAGCTGGCCAGACAGCAAGGGGCATCCAATTGTTATGTCTCATAACCACCTTTTTTTCAAGGTGCAAGGAGGGTTGTGATTTCCAAATCCCTTCCCAAACCGTCTCTGTGCTGGCTACAAAGATTTCTAGCTGTAACCAGACTGTGTTTGGTGAGGTAACTGTTTCACTGCATGGAAATCTGTGACATACTGAACTTTGATTTTGCTGCACATGCTGAGCTGATTTCGGCCATGTGAAGAGCGGGCCATTTTTCACATGAACCTACCCAAACCCTGAGATCATCTTCTGAGGCCCTTCTTCAGGTGCCTTTTTCATGAGAGGTCTGGAGGGTGGCAACACGAGAACAAGTGGCTCCCCACTTGTGGAATGCTGTCCCCAAGGAGGTTTGCCTGGTGCTTTCATTATACACCAGGCATAAAAGTTCCACTTTAACCAGGCCTTTGGTTGATTGCCATCCAATGCAATTGGATGTAGTGTAATGGTTAAGAGCGGCGGACTCGTAATCTGGTGAACCGGGTTCGCTTCCCCGCTCCTCCACATGCAGCTGCTGGGTGACCTTGGGCTAGTCACACTTCTTTGAAGTCTCTCAGCCCCACTCACCTCACAGAGTGTTTGCTGTGGGGGAGTTACAGATGGGTAGCCGTGTTGGTCTGTCATAGTCGAAATAAAAAAATTTCCTTCCTGTAGCACCTTAAAGACCAACTAAGTTAGTTCTTGGTATAAGCTTTCGTGTGCATGCACACTTCTTCAGATACACTGAAACAGAAGTTACCAGATCCTTCTATATATTGAGAAGGTGGGGAGGGGTATTACTTAGAAGGGTGGTGGGAATCGGAGATTGGCAGATAGCTGAGATGAGCCTGTTGACGACTCTTAACGACTGTAATAGGTCTTACAGGAAAAGGCAAGGGGTGAGAAGGTGAGAAATGGCTTAGTCATGTATAATGAGATAAGAATCCGATGTCTCTGTTCAGACCAGGTTTCTCCATTGTTTTAAGTTTGGTAATGAGTTGTAGTTCAGCAGCTTCTCTTTCCAGTCTATTTCTGAAATTCCTTTGTAGTAAAACAGCTACTTTGAGATCTTGTATAGAATGTCCTGGGAGATTGAAGTGTTCTCCTACTGGTTTCTCTGTTTTGTGATTCTTGATGTCAGATTTATGTCCGTTTATTCTTTGGAGTAAGGTTTGGCCTGTTTGTCCAATATAGAGAGCTGAAGGACACTGTTGGCATTTGATGGCATACACAATGTTAGACGATGAGCAATTAAATAGTCCCGAGATGGTATGTGTGATGTTGTTGGGGCCAGTAATGGTGTTGTCCGGGTGTATGTGGCAGCAAAGTTGGCATCTGGGTTTATTGCAGGCTCTGGTGCCAGTGTCCGTGTTAAGTCTGGTTGTAGTATTATTGTGGGTTAGGAGTTGTTTAAGATTGGGTGGCTGTCTGTAGGCAATGAAAGGTCTTCCTCCCAGAGCTTGAGAAAGAGAACTGTCATTGTCCAGGAGAGGTTGTAGATCTCTGATGATGCGTTGAACTGTTTTAACTTGGGAGCTGTATGTGATGACTAGTGGAGTTCTGTTATTTTCTTTTTTGGGTCTGTCTTGCAGCAAGTTCTCTCTGGGTATCAGTCTGGCTCTGTTGATCTGTTGTCTAACTTCATCTGCTGGGTATTTTAGTTCTGAGAAGGTTTGCTGTAGATCTCTTAGGTGAGAGTCTCTGTCTGTAGAATTGGAACAGATGCGGCTGTAACGTAGTGCCTGGCTATATACAATGGACTGTTTGGTATGTTTGGGATGGTAGCTAGAGGCATGTAGATATGTTTGTCGGTCAGTTGGTTTACGGTATAAGGTGGTGTCTATGTGTCCATCCTGTATTTTTATAGTAGTGTCCAAAAAATGTATTTCTTGCATAGATTGATTCATTGTAAGGTTGATTGTGGGGTGAAAATCATTGAATTTCTGGTGAAAGGTGTCCAGGGTCTGTTGACCATGTGTCCAGATGATAAAAATATCGTCAATGTATCGTAGGTACAAGAGAGGTTTGAGTGGGTAGGAGTTTAGGAAACGTTGTTCTAAATCTGCCATGAAGATGTTGGCATACTGTGGGGCCATGCGGGTGCCCATTGCTGTGCCGCTGATCTGAAGGAACAGGTCATCACCGAATTTGAAGTTGTTGTGGGTAAGAACTTTAGCCGCTTTGAGACTCCTTCGGGTAGTGATAAAGCGGGAGATCAAATCCAAACTCTTCTTCTTTTCTTAAAATGTAGGTTTTTTTGGGAGCGGGGGCAGATTATTCAGTCATTTCTCTTTTTATTTTTTTTATTTTATTATGTATTCTGTGCTTTTATATTGTGCTTTTATATTTTATCCTGTGAACCGCCCTGAGACCTCCAGGTGTAGGGCAGTATATAAATTTAATTAATAATAATAATAATAATTTATTTTATTTTATTTTACCATTTGCAGTTGCTGACTGCAACCCCTGCACAGGGATTGGCTGAAGCATGGAGTTCCCGCTTGGGACTCCCTTGTCCACTGCTCCCTGCCAAAAGTAGGGTTTGCAACTGGTGCCATTCAGCTGACCGGTGCTCACTACAACCCTCACTGGAAGCAGCTGCAGGGGTCTTCCTTAGCAATGGTTGCTTGACGTCCAGCTTGGCTGCCAAGAAACTTTTCCTTTGCAACAACAGCTTCAACTCAGGCCAGGCTGCAAAGGAAGAAAGGAAAACAACCGGGAGTGTACTTAGTCTGCTCCCAGTTCTTTCCTTTGAAGTTGATTCACCTAACAACATGGTGGCATAATAATAATAATAATAATAATAATAATAATAATAATAATAAATTATTATTTATACCCTGCCCATCTGGCTGGGCTTCCCCAGCCACTCTGGGCGGCTTCCAACAAAATATTAAAATACAGTAGTGCATCAAACATTAAAAGCTTCCCTAAACAGGGCTGCCTTCAGATGTCTTCTAAAAGTCTGGTAGTTGTTGCTCTTTGACAGCTGATGGGAGGGCATTCCACAGGGCAGGTGCCACTACCGAGAAGGCCCTCTGCCTGGTTCCCTGTAACTTGGCTTCTTGCAGTGTCTGGGTAGAATAATAGGGGTGGAGACGCTCCTTCAGGTGATTGTCAGGTGACCATCAGTGAAGTGGACTAGAAGAGATGTGGGGAGTGGGAGCTTAGGATCTGGTTGAATCCTGCTTCCCACCCCTGATGGATCCATGGTAAAATATTAACAAATGTTTGGGTTAAAAGTGGGGGCTGGGTCTGAAAAGATTGGAGATACCTGGATTCAGTGAATCTCTCTCTCATTTGTTTATTTCACATTGCTGGCAGCTCAGAACATGACAGCTTTTTCCTTGTCACATGATAGAAAAGCAATAGGTATTGGCTCTGCTGTGGGGAAGACTGGTAGTGCCATAGTCCAGACAGCACATGTGGGATATATGTGCATGGTAGCATGTTTATTTTCATATATCCTGGACAAAGAAGAGAGTCTGACTTTGGGGCTACTGAAGGGCATGTGTCTTCAAATAGGGTTCACCTCACAGCCCTTAACATGCCCTGGAGGCAATTTATATTATAAATTGCTTTGATAGATAAATCATGTTAACTCTCAAGGCTGACGGTTTTCAAAGACCTTAGAACCCATTCCTATAAAAAAAGTGCAGCGATCAGATTCTGGTGATGTCAGATAGATTCCTTATAGTTATAGCACATGTAAAATCCCATCTGCGAGTTCTTACTATGTTCCCTTGCAAGGTCTGAAATTGTGAAAATGTGAATGAGAGCTAATTAGGTGACATCCTGAAATAGGAAAATACCAGTTGGAAATCTATAGAATATTTAAAGTCATATAACATGGGGAGTACAACAAATAGCCAAGACAAGATAACTATTGAGGGGGGGGGAGGGGCGTTAATTAAGTGATGGGAGCCTGCAGGTAAACTAGAAAAGCTATTTAAAAATGAGCTTTTAGCTGGAAGAGAGGAAACAGCTAGAATCTCACAGATCAGTAGCAACTACAGAATTAACCATTTCTCATGCCAGAAAAGATCAATGGCATCTGGTAACAGGTGGAATCATTCAAAAATGGCGTTAGCAAGAAGCAAGTAGGGAGGGATGTGGATTCTGCCAGTGATTAAAGGGC